>NC_134487.1:258039444-258215418 GCF_040206685.1 Ascaphus truei | reverse complement strand
CTCAGACCCACTCTCTCTCTCACTCTCAGGCCCACTCTCTCTCTCTCTCTCAGACTCACTCTCTCTCTCAGACTCTCAGACCCACTCTCTCTCTCTCTGACTCTCAGACACACTCTCTCCCAGACTCTCAGACCCACTCTCTCTCTCTCTCTCTCTCAGACTCTCAGACCCACTCTCTCAGACTCTCAGACCCACTCTCTCTCTCTCAGACTCTCAGACCCACTCTCTCTCTCAGACTCTCAGACCCTCTCTCTCTCTCTCTCTCTCTCAGACCCACACTCTCTCTCAGACTCTCACTCTCAGACTCTCAGACTCACTCTCTCTCTCAGACTCACTCTCTCTCAGACTCACTCTCTCAGATTCTCAGACCCACTCTCTCTCTCAGACCCACTCTCTCTCTCTCTCAGACTCTCAGACTCACTCTCTCAGACTCACTCTCTCTCTCAGATTCTCAGACTCTCTCTCAGACTCACTCTCTCTCTCAGACACACTCTCTCTCTCTCAGAATCTGACTCACTCTCTCTCTCTGACTCTCAGTCCCACTCTCTCTCTCAGACTCTCAGACCCACTCTCTCTCTCAGACTCTTACTCACTCTCTCTCTCTCTCAGATTGTGACCTACTCTCTCTCTCAGACACACTATCTCTCTCAGACACACTATCTCTCTCTCAGACACACTCTCTCTCTCTCTGACTCACACTCTCTCTCTCTCTCTGATCACACTCTCACTCTCAGACACACTCTCTCTCTCTCTCTCAGACTCACACTCTCTCTCTTCTCTCAGACACACACTCACTCTCTCTCAGACACACACACACACACACACACACACACACACACACACACACACACACACACACACACACACACACACACTCTCTCTCTCTCAGACTCTCAGACCCACTCTCTCTCTCTCAGACTCAGACCCACTCTCTCTCTCTCTCTCTCTCTCAGACCCACTCTCTCTCAGACTCTCTCTCTCAGACCCACTCTCTCTCAGACTCACTCTCTCTCTCATACTCTCTCTCTCAGACTCTCTCTCTCAGACTCTCTATCTCTCTCTCTGACACTCTCTCTCTCTCTGACACATTCTCTCTCTCTCTGTCTCACTCTCTCTCAAACTCTCAGACTCACTCTCTCTCAGACTCTCAGACTCACTCTCTCTCAGATTCTCAGACTCACTCTCTCTCAGACTCACTCTCTCTCTCAGATTCTCAGACCCACTCTCTCTCTCAGACTCTCAGACCCACTCTCTCTCTCACTCTCAGGCCCACTCTCTCTCTCTCACACACTCTCTCTCTCTCTTAGACTCACTCTCGCTCTCAGACTCACTCTCTCTCTCAGACTCACTCTCTCTCTCAGACTCACTCTCTCTCTCAGACTCACTCTCTCTCTCAGGCTCATTCTCTCTCTCTCAGACTCACTCTCTCTCTCAGATTCTCAGACTCACTCTCTCCGACTCACTCTCTCTCAGACTCACTCTCTCTCAGACTCACTCTCTGACTCTCAGACCCACTCTCTCTCTCTGACTCTCAGACCCACTCTCTCTCAGACTCTCAGACCCCCTCTCTCTCAGACTCACTCTCTCTCTCAGGCTCATTCTCTCTCTCTCAGACTCACTCTCTCTCTCAGATTCTCAGACTCACTCTCTCCGACTCACTCTCTCTCTCAGACTCACTCTCTCTCTCAGACTCACTCTCTGACTCTCAGACCCACTCTCTCTCTCTGACTCTCAGACCCACTCTCTCTCATACTCTCAGGCCCACTCTCTCTCAGACTCTCAGACACACTCTCTCTCAGACCCACTCTCTCTCTCAGACTCTCAGACCCACTCTCTCTCTCAGACACTCTCTCTCTCTCAGACTCTCAGACCCACTCTCTCTCTCTCTCAGACCCACTCTCTCTCTCTCAGACTCTCTCTCTCTCTCTCTCTCTCTCTCTCTCTCTCTCTCTCTCAGACTCACTCTCTCTCTCTCAGACTTACTCTCTCTCAGACCCACTCTCTCTCTCTCAGACTCTCAGACCCACTCTCTCTCTCAGACACTCTCTCTCTCTCAGACTCTCAGACCCACTCTCTCTCTCTGACTCTCAGACACACTCTCTCTCAGACTCTCAGACCCACTCTCTCTCTCTCTCTCTCTCTCTGACTCTCAGACCCACTCTCTCTCTCTCAGACCCACTCTCTCTCTCTCAGACTCTCAGACCCACTCTCTCAGACTCTCAGACCCACTCTCTCTCTCTCTCTCTCTCTCAGACTCTCAGACCCACTCTCTCTCTCAGACCCACTCTCTCTCTCTCACTCTCAGACTCACTCTCTCTCTCAGACTCACTCTCTCTCTCAGACTCTCAGACTCACTCTCTCTCTCTCTCTCTCTCTCTCTCTCTCTCAGACTCACTCTCTCAGACTCTAAGACCCACTCTCTCTCTCTCAGACCCACTTTCTTTCTCTCTCTCAGACTCTCAGACTCCCTCTCTCAGACTCACTCTCTCTCTCAGATTCTCAGATTCTCAGACTCTCTCTCTCAGACTCACTCTCTCTCTCTCTCAGACTCTGACTCACTCTCTCTGTCAGACTCTCAGACCCACTCTCTCTCTCAGACTCTCAGACCCACTCTCTCTCTCAGACTCTCAGACCCACTCTCTCTCTCAGACTCTGACTCACTCTCTCTCTCAAACTGTGACCCACTCTCTCTCTCAGACACACTCTCTCTCTCAGACACACTCTCTCTCTCAGACACACTCTCTCTCTCTCTCTCTCAGACACACTCTCTCTCTTTCTGACTCACACTCTCTCTCTCTGACTCACTCTCTCTCTCTTCTCTCAGACCCACACTCTCACTCTCTCTCAGACACACACACACACACACACTCTCTCTCAGACACACACACACACACACAATCTCTCTCTATGACACACACACACACACACTCTCTCTGACACACACACACACACACACACAGGGGGAGGGAAATCTGATCGGGGGGGGATCGGAGCAGGTGCCCTCCGCAACTGCTGCTCGTTGTGGGGAGAAGAAGAACCATGTAAGTGTGCAAGGGGGGAAATCTGAGCAGGGGGGATCGGAGCAGGGCCGTGTAACTGCACGGGGGGCGGAGTAGGGGGGGGATCGGAGCAGGTACCCTCCACAACTGCTGCCCGGTGTGGGGAGGAGGAGGAGAGGCAGTAGTGAGGAGTCTCTCCCACTGCAGACTCTTTCTTCTATCCCCCAAGCCTCTTATACCCCCTTCCCCCCCCATCCCCCACTCCTCTTATACCCTCTCCCCCCGGAGCGCTGCTTACCCGTGCCGCCCTGGTGATACTCAGGTCCTTAATCACCTCAGGCGGCTGCTGCCACACAGACAGTGACACACAAACACAGTGACCATGACACAGACAGTGACACACACACACAACAGAGAGAGAGAGAGAGAGAGAGAGAGACAGTGAGACACACACACACAGAGAGTGACACACACACACACACACACAGACAGTGAGGCACACACACACACACACAGACAGTGAGACACACACACACACACACACAGACAGACAGTGAGACACACACACACAACAGAGAGAGAGAGAGAGACAGTGAGACACATACTGTACACACAGAGAGTGACACACACACACACACACACAGACAGTGAGGCACACACACACACACACACACACACACACACACACACACACACACACACACACACAGACAGTGAGACACACACACACACACACACACACACACACACACACACACACAGACAGTGAGACACACACACACACACAGACAATGAGACACACACACACACACACAGAGACAGACAGTGAGACACACACACACAACAGAGAGAGAGAGAGAGACAGTGAGACACATACTGTACACACAGAGAGTGACACACACACACAGACAGTGAGGCACACACACACACACACACACACACACACACACACACAGACAGTGAGACACACACACACACACACACACACACACAGACAGTGAGACACACACACACACACACACAGACAGTGAGACACACACACACACAGAGACAGTGAGACACACACACAGAGACAGTGAGACACACACACACACACAGAGAGACAGTCACACACAAACACACACAAACACACACACACACACAGACTGTCACACACAGAGACAGTGCCAGACAGACACACAGAGACAGTGCCAGACAGACACACAGAGACAGTGCCAGACAGACACACAGAGACAGTGCCAGACAGACACACAGAGACAGTGACAGTGACACACAGAGACAGTGACAGTGACACACAGAGACAGAGACAGTGACACACAGAGACAGAGACAGTAACACACAGAGACAGAGACAGTGACACACAGAGACAGAGACAGTGACACACAGAGACAGTGACACAGAGAGACAGTGACACACAGAGACAGAGACAGTGACACACAGAGACAGAGACAGTGACACACAGAGACAGAGACAGTGACACACAGAGACAGTGACACAGAGAGACAGTGACACACAGAGACAGAGACAGTCACACACAGAGACAGAGACAGAGACAGTCACACACAATAAGCCCACCTCTGCAAACACACAAAAATAAGGCCTCTCCCCCCTAGGGGTGGGTAAGGTGCCTGGGAGGGGATATAAGGGGGCATGTGGGTTACCTGGGGCTCGTGGATGGGCTGCTGGAGCTGCATAGTGCAGCTGAGAGACTGGCAGGCCCGCGGAACCTAAAGGGAGGGACAGAGGGGCGGAGCCGGCATTACTGGAGGAAAGAAGGGAGGGGGCAGTGCTGAGGGAAGAGGCGGGCCAAAAAAAAAAATTGGCAGAGTGACAGCATGGGTAGCCAATCAGGAAAGGGGGAGTTTAAAAAAAAATAAAAAAATTTAAACCTTTCTTGCAGGCTTGCTTCCCGGGGGCCGGATCAAATGACTTCGCGGGCCTTACACGGCCTGCGGGCCGGACATTCCCCATCCCTGCATTAAGTAGAGGAGAAACACTCAAAACACTAGGTAAACAGATAACAGAAACACAACGAAAATTAGAAGTATTTGAAGAACATGAGGAATTCATACATTGCGAAGTAGAAATCAAAGTGAGGTTAGATAAAATAGAGGAGTCAGTAATGGACATAAAAAAGAGGAAATTTCTACGAGATAAGCTAGATTATGCAGAAAATAAATATAGGGATTGGAAGGGAAAAGAGGAGAAAAAACAAGAGGGAGATGCAGCACCCACCCAAAGGGATAGAAGCCCCTCAGTAAAGAAAGATAAACGAGATAGGAGAGAAAGAAGTCGGTCAGCTAAGGAAGTGAAGTATGAATCAAGAGATAATAGGGAGAAAAATAGTAAGACTGGATATCATCAGAATCAAAATAAATATTGGAATAGGTATGAAGGGAATTAAAGATATCAGAGACGATATGAGGACAAAATACCTCCCATGAATAGAGAGAGGGAAGAAGGAAGATTCAGACAAAATAAAGAGAGGGAGGAAGGAAGATTCAGACAAAATAGAGAGAGGGAGTTCTATTATAAAGAAAATAGAGAGCAAGAAAGAAGGGGACCATATAGGAGATATGATGAGACAAGGGGATCTCCTGAAAGAAGAAAAGGCTTTAGGAGGAGTAGGAGATTTTGGTGGATTTTTTTGAACATTGTGAGCCACCGTAGCCCAAGGGGAAAGGACACTGCCCAATCAGCAATGAGACCCGGCGAGTTACAGCCACGCATGCGCACACCGAGCACGGGAGCAAAGGAGGTGAATCCAGGGCCTGCGCAATCCAGGAGGAACCCCCTGCATGCAGTGAACCAGGGACCGGAAGCTGAAACGGCATCCACGTGAACATCCCAAGAGCAGGGAGTAACGTGGAGAGACTAAACCGAGGGCAAAACGCTGGGAGCACCATTTTAAAAGCTCAATTTTATGGACGCTTGTGAGTAGGATTCTTTTACTGTTTTCATATAATAAACGTTATTACGCTATGCTTTCTTCTCTTCTCTCTTTTTGAAGCCTACGTTGGAGATCATCTGAGGAAGCATACTGAGTGAGGGAAAGGCACAGGCAAGTGTCAATCTCTGCATTGATATTTATTTTTAACTGTTATAATAATTTGTATTACACCATTGGTCTGTGTTCTGTTCTCTTTCTCCCCTGTATATACTGAGGAGAAGAGGATCAGAAGTCTACGCGCTGGAGGACTCTATCATTTTCTACCCCTTATACTAGAACTGTATTACTGCGCTGGTGACCGGATTGCCACGTGGCATCCTACGGCTTGGGACCTGGTCACAGCAGCCAGAGACTTTGTGTGACTCTCCGGCTGGAGCTCATACCACAAGGTGGATATGGACCCTTCGGAGTGAGGGATTAGTGTTGGACGCCCCACTACTTGGGACCCGCTCCAACCCATTGCGACAATGGAGTACCCAGGCAGGTACCCAACATGCACCTACATACACAGGGGGTAGTGCTACCTCACATTTGGGTGGGACTACCTGCAACATAGCAATGGTGACACGGACATTAGAAAATCAGATCCCCTTTTACATTTATCAGAACCATTTCTGAAATACCCTGAAAAGCCCTTTAGGAAAGCTGGTACAGTATTTGACATTTCAATATATACCCAGTGACATCTTGGGGGGAGCCAACTGAAAGGAAAATAGGGTGTACTGTATATAAAGTCTGTAAAATCAATTTCTTGGTAATCTTCTTTATAAACAACGCTTGTTTTAATTTGTTATACAAAAGTCTATGCCACCCTCTCCAGATAAGAAGGACATTTTCTATATAATGATACCATACATTACTTACTCCTTCCTCCATCTCCGCTCAGGACTTTGCTGACTATTTTAAGGAAAAGGTGGAATCCATACGTCAGAACATCCCCTCTGTTTCTTCCTCCCATCCTACACCTCTTCCTAACTCTCCTCCTGCCTTCCTTGACTCTTTTTCCACTGTCTCAGAGGAGGATGTGTCGCTGTTGATCGCCTCTTCTCCCTCTACCACTTGCCCTCTTGACCCCATTCCCTCCCATCTCCTAAAACCTCTTGCTCCTACTATAGTCCCTACGCTCACGCACATTTTTAACTCCTCCCTCTGCTCTGGAACCTTTCCATCCTCCTTCAAACATGC
This sequence comes from Ascaphus truei, assembly GCF_040206685.1. NCBI lineage: Eukaryota > Metazoa > Chordata > Amphibia > Anura > Ascaphidae > Ascaphus > Ascaphus truei. The sequence goes on along the minus strand of NC_134487.1, from coordinate 258,208,284 downwards.
AACAGTCATACCATTACTCAAAAACAGCAAGCTTGACCCTACCTGTCTTTCTAACTATCGGCCTGTCTCCCTCCTGCCTTTTGCCTCTAAACTCCTTGAACGTCTTGTATTCGCTCGCTTGCTCCATTTTCTCAACACCTATTCTCTCCTAGACCCTCTACAATCTGGCTTCCGTACTGCTCACTCCACGGAAACAGCCCTCACTAAAATAACTGACGACCTCCATGCTGCCAAAGACAGAGGTCATTACACTCTGCTCATATTACTCGACCTCTCTGCAGCATTTGACACCGTGGACCACCCTCTTCTCCTTCACATTCTCCATACTCTTGGCATTCGGAACAAAGCTCTATCCTGGATCTCATCCTACCTCTCCCATCGTACTTTCAGTGTCTCTTCTGCTAATACCTCCTCCTCCTCTATTGATCTCTCTGTGGGGGTACCCCAGGGCTCTGTCCTGGGACCTCTTCTCTTTTCTCTGTATACACTCTCTCTAGGTGACCTAATAACATCTTTTGGGTTTAATTATCACCTCTATGCTGACGACACACAAATATATTTCTCAACACCCGACCTTACACCTACTGTACAAACCAAAGTTTCTGAATGTCTCTCTGCTATATCATCCTGGATGGCCCTCCGCCGCCTTAAACTCAACATGGCTAAAACAGAGCTCCTCATACTTCCTCCCAAACCTGGCCCTACTACCTCCTTCCACATTACTGTTGGAACTACGATCATTCACCCAGTAGCCCAAGCACGCTGCCTTGGGGTCACACTCGACTCCTCTCTCACATTTGCCCCTCACATTCAAAACATTTCTAAAACCTGTCGCTTTTTCCTCCGCAATATAACAAAGATACGCCCTTTCCTCTGTTGCTCGACTGCTAAAACTCTGACTCAGGCCCTCATTCTCTCCCGTCTTGATTACTGTAACCTCCTGCTGTCCGGCCTTCCTGCCTCTCACCTGTCTCCCCTACAATCTATCCTAAACGCTGCTGCCAGAATCACTCTACTCTTTCCTAGATCTGTCTCAGCATCTCCCCTCATGAAATCCCTCTCCTGGCTTCCGATCAAATCCCGCATCTCACACTCCATTCTTCTCCTCACTTTTAAAGCTTTACACTCTTCTGCCCCTCCTTACATCTCAGCCCTAATTTCTCGTTATGCACCATCCAGACTCTTGCGTTCTTCTCAAGGATGTCTTCTTTCTACCCCCTTTGTATCTAAAGCCCTCTCCCGCCTTAAACCTTTTTCATTGACTGCCCCTCACCTCTGGAATGCCCTTCCCCTCAGTACCCGACTAGCACCCTCTCTATCCACCTTTAAGACCCACCTTAAGACACACTTGCTTAAAGAAGCATATGAATAGGACTGTGGCTATTCTGAACACATGGCACATAAAGCTTGGCCCCCTGCAGATGCACTTACCAGAACTCCCTCCTACTGTCTCTGTACGTTCTCCCTACCTACCAATTAGACTATAAGCTCCTCGGAGCAGGGACTCCTCTTCCTTAATGTCTAAAGCACTTATTCCCATGATCTGTTATTTATATTATCTGTTATTTATTGGATGACCACATGTATTACTGCTGTGAAGCGCTATGTACATTAATGGCGCTATATAAATAAAGACATACAATACAATACAATACATTAACAGGTTAATGGAATTACTGTGTTCTGAAATCAGTCCATGAACATGTTCCAATACAGTATGCTGGGTCCACATTTAAGCCCATAGCGGTTCCTTGTACAGTATTTGTAAATAAAATTTGTTTTTAAACTATTAATACATTTTTTTGTCTAAATAAAACTCAATAAATCTCTCAGGAAATTCAAAATGTTATCACTCAAGTCCAATTTTCCATCTTACCAGAGAATAGCTCCCATCTCTTGAATCTTAGTAATTGTTTACCATTCAGTAAGGCGTTAAGAGTGCATAGGATAGTCAGTACAGAAAATATTCTCACAAAAAGAAGGAATTAGAGGGTTGACAATTTTTTATGAAATGTGAAAAATATTTTCAAAAAGGTAATGGCCAAAAATACAATAGGAATGACTTACAAACATCTAAAAACACCTAGAGACATATCAATTAGAATTACTGTAGTCCCAACGTATCCGTTAATGTCTAGACAAATTGAAATGCTAATTAAAAAAACCTTTCGATCGCCTCCATGGATGTCCTTTAGATGATCTAATAATGTGATAGACAGATTTATTCTAACTGAATTTTGTCACAAAATACATGGTTCACAGACTGGTGGCTGGCTAAATAAATCAGTGGGTTTGTTCCCATGTGGGCATTGTGTGCAATGCAATAGGGTAATTAAAAGGGAATACATTTTCTCATCCATACACAGGAGGAGGAGTTCTCTAGTAAAACATTTGTAAACTGTCAAAGGGAATATATAGTACATCTTCTTAAATATCCCTGTGGGATGATTTATGTTGGAGAAATCTCAAGAGCATTTATTAGAACAATCTGAACATAAAAGTCTTATTAGACATAAATCACCAATTGCAAAAAATTTCTGTGATCACAAACTTCCAATCAATCAGTTTTCACATAATCACATGTTTTCACTCCAAAACAGTGATGGTAATAGACAAACTTCTTAAACAATGTGGGCTGTTTTGGATGAATAAATTGGACTCTACAGTATAACTCCAAGGGAATTAAAAAAAATAACAACTTTTCCTTATTTTAAAAGCACACTAGAATATATATTGTGACAAACGCCCCTCTTTTGTAGTGCTGACGTCTGTCTGGGTTCTTCCCGACACAGTCTTCTAGGGTTAATTATACAACAAACAGGATCATGCAAAGTATTATATTGCTTAAGTCAGGCTTCTGCCTGCTTTATTTTCATCCAAGTAAGGTACTGCAGCTGTAACATCTGTAAGTTAGAGGCACTCAGACATTTTCATTCAGCAGTTCACTTATATCAGTGTCATAGCATTTCACACAGTGTCACTTTTAAGAAATAAAAACCAAAACATATAAAGAAATCCTATCCCTTTCAGGGAACTAACTACACATCAGAATCAGCCTCTAACTGCGAACTAACTGGGCCAACTAACCTGGTTCCCCAGCTTAAAACAATGCCCTCTCATTTAGGGTCACTAGATACAGCACAGTCTTTTAGCAACAGCAATAAACATTTGTTTTGTTTTGTCTTATCTGTTCGTGGTGGGAACACGGTCCCAAGTGTCCAGGCAAATCCTCTGGTACTGTGATACTTGGAGGGGCCGTCCACCCCGAACTGGATTCCGGGGAGCAGCGATACCCCCAGCCTCCAGGCTCTACTCTAAATACCTGTGCATGTGATTAGAAGAGCAGGTGAGGGAGAACTAGAGCCATTGTAATCCGTGGTCTGGATTTTCCATCCAGCTGCCTGAGTTAATGGGAAGCTGTGGAACTGAGCATTTTTAACTATTCCTGCACTTTCTGACCTAAAATGGGGCAGAAAGCTGCCTAACATCTTTGGACTATGTCACATATCCCCCTCCCCAGCTCACACCTACTGGGGTGAGCGGCCATGGACCTCACTGGGGTGAGCGTCCTACCTGAAATACTTGAGCTAACTCCTCAGTACAATATTAAGTATTCACATGACACGAATATGAACTTTTTCCACGGCAATTATGGACAATAGGTTTCGTAATAAGAGACTATACTTGGCAAACATATTTTGTTGCTCTCTATTAGGGAACTATTTTGAAAATAAGTGTCTAGCACACATTCTTACAACCCAGGATATGCTAAATATATTCACAAAACCAGACAATTTCTATTACCTCCCTGGGTTTTTCTACTCTAGAATGTGAACCTCATTATATATTTACCAACCGAAAAGGGCATTTTTTTTTTTTTTTTATACTACAGCCTTGTAAACTTAAGGGCCATCAACCCTGTATATTAATTTGTAGTTTAGCTACATTTTCAACACAGAGAACCAATATAACATTGTAATATTGACAAAATGCTTATTCTAGAGGCCTAATATAGCATAACTACACTAGCTTATTTGCAAAGTTAAGTGACATAGTCCACTCATATAACATAAAAATCGGTCATTCCCAAACATTTTTCCTTTTTTTTTTCCCTTGACTTCCAGTCCATTACATCTTCTGACTTCATTTCAACACCCGCTGCAACCTGCAAATGACTGGACTGTTTCTTTAGCTTCTGACGGAACTCTGGGGCCGGATAGTCTTTGTCTTTATATTGTGGCCCAGAGTGGCGAGATCCGGAAAAGTTCAAGGCCAGCGTTGACCTTCTTCGCTTTTGCTTTGCAACCTTTGAACCTTTATGGTACTTCTTACTGCCATGTATTTTCTCACGACCATCACTCTCAGAGATTTGGGATTTTCCCTTTGGGGCAATTATATGGTACTTAGAAGATGAAGCACTGATTACCTGGAGCACTTTCACATTGATGGAGCTCTCACTAACTCCGGCTGTACCCTGTGGCATTTTACCTTTGCAGTCGGCAGTCATGTAGTCTTGGGCTTCTCTTTCCTGAGGCCTACATTTATTCAGGCGGAAGTACCGCTGGATAACCAGTGACGCATTTCTCAGGGTTTGATAGCGAATCCTGTTCTGTGTCATCCTAGTCAGAGACTGGATTTTTATAGTTGCTCCTTTCATAATTAGGAATCTGTTTCGTACCATGCGGGCACGGTAGAATGATTGAAGAACACAGGCTGCTTTATTCCGGTGATTGAACTGACGAATTTTCATCCCTCTGTAGGCAGCCTGTAGGATGATAGTTGCGGCGTTTTTACGCCGATAATTTTCTCTTTCCCTTCTTCCTTGGATAAGAGCTTTGCAGTGCTTCGGAATTATTGTAATGCTTTTCTCCTTTTTCAAAAAGTTAAGTTCCTCCACAAGAGAATTCTGTTTTGTGCATACATGTCGCAATTCTGTTCTCAGAGCGTCCATTTGTTCCTGGTGCTGGCTCTGAGTGTGCATCAATGCATTCTTTAGTGCTTCCTGCACTTCTACTTTTTCCTGAGTCAACTGTTTCTTTACTTTTTCTGCTTGGTCAGTCAAATCTGAATTTTCCAATTTCAGAGTCTCATTTTCTTGCTTTACAGTCTCTAACTCACTCAGGGCAATCTCATGGGTTTGCTTCAACATTCCCAGCTCTGTGTTCAGACCGTGGCCCTCCAGGCGTGAGTTTTGCACCTCTGTGCTGAGTGCGTGAACCTCTTGTACAGCTTTCCCTTATTTCTGTTTTAGGATAGCAATTACGGTGTTGGCCTTTTCCAGACTAGTCGTCACCTCTTCCAGCTCACTCCGTAAGAGAGACTATGTTTTCTTCAAAGCCTCGTGCTCTTGTAAAGCTGGGAGTATACACCTCTGTAACTCTGTGTTCGCTTCTTGCACCTTCTTCCAACATTCTCACTCCTTCACCAAATCCTGCCACAGGACTTCATAATCATGGCGGGCAGCTTGGAGTGCAGAAACCAAAGCCTATTTATCCTGGTTCAAGGATTCAGCTTCCCTTTGCTCCTCCTTTTCCTTTGCCACTGTTCCCGTGACAATTCTGCCGGTCACTCCGGTCTGCAGCACATCTCGGCGCCTTTCTGACGCATGTCCTGACAGCGCAGGTTCAAGTGGCTCGGTCACTTCCCCTGTGACTTGAGGAACAATTTTCTTTTTCTTCTTCTTTCTTTTTGCTTTATTAGCTCCAGAGATATCAGTGGTGCTGGGCACACACTCACTGGTATCAGCTTCCACATCTTGCTTGCACTCATAGGGCGTTGCTTGCTTTTGCAGCTGTTTGTCTTTGAAAATTTTGGGGCACACATCTTCTATGTGACCTACTTTATGACAGGCCCAACATACTAAATTCATCTGTAGGTACGGCTCTCTTCCAGGGGCCACATACGAATCGTCGTCATCATCTTCATCATCGTATGGCCTGAAGGGACACTGTTTATCATGATTATGTACATTACAAAACAAACATTTCAGCTGGGTGGCCATTTTAAACCCCCGCATTTATTTGCAAACCCACAGACTTTAGTGTCGACCCGCATTCTCCACCATATGTGACAAACGCCCCTCTTTTGTAGTGCTGACGTCTGTCTGGGTTCTTCCCGACACAGTCTTCAAGGGTTAATTATACAACAAACAGGATCATGCAAAGAATTATATTGCTTAAGTCAGGCTTCTGCCTGCTTTATTTTCATCCAAGTAAGGTACTGCAGCTTTAACATGTGTAGGTTAGAGGCACTCAGACATTTTCATTCAGCAGTTCACTTATATCAGTATCATAGCATTTCACACAGTGTCACTTTTAAGAAATAAAAACCAAAACATATAAAGAAATCCTATCCCTTTCAGGGAACTAACTACACATCAGAATCAGCCTCTAACTACGAACTAACTGGGCCAACTCACCTGGTTCCCCAGCTTAAAACAATGCCCTCTCATTTAGGGTCACTAGATACAGCACAGTCTTTTAGCAACAGCAATAAACATGTGTTTTGTTTTGTCTTATCTGTTCGTGGTGGGAACACGGTCCCAAGTGTCCAGGCAAATCCTCTGGTACTGTGATACTTGGAGGGGCCGTCCACCCCGAACTGGATTCCGGGGAGCAGCGATACCCCCAGCCTCCAAGCTCTAAGGAGAGAGAGTGAAATGAAAAACCTCTCTGCTCTAAATACCTGTGCATGTGATTAGAAGAGCAGGTGAGGGAGAACTAGAGCCATTGTAAACTGTGGTCTGGATTTTCCATCCAGCTGCCTGAGTTAATGGGAAGCTGTGGAACGGATCATTTTTAACTATTCCTGCACTTTCTGAACTAAAATGGGGCAGAAAGCTGCCTAACATATTTGGACTATGTCACAATATATATATATATATATGTAGTCAGGTTCCCCCCCTCTGCTCTGCGACCCCCATTACCTCCAATGCCGGGAGTGATGGTGGGTGCTGCCGGAGCCAAGCGGCAGACCCGCCGGCATTTCTGGAGGGTGGGGGCTGAGCAGGGAGCGCTCCGGTGCTTCAGAGGCCCCCAGCGGCTCCCGTGCAGGGCGCCACCATCTTGTGCGAGTTCGCGCATGTGCAGTGGAGCTCCGGCAGCCGGACCAGTTGTGCATGCGCAGTGATAAGCGTGCGAACACGGACCAACCAGTGGAGGGCTCTAAGAAGGGACTACAAGTCCCATGAGCCTTAGGGTATCCCACGTGATGCCAGGGAGCCAATAGGGCTGCAGCATCTCCCTGCTAGAGGAGATGGATACATTTCATGGGGTTTGGAGCACGTTAGTCAGGACCAGGACAAGCTAGGGGTAGGAGGTAAGTGCAGGGGTCAGTGACCCACTGCATTAGACCAGCAGCCCCCTAGGCCCCAGTAAGGTCCTGAGTAAGGTCCTGAGTCACCTTTGTAGCTTGTTGTGCTATAGGGACACTGAAGCAGTGCAGCCCTGCGAGATGGGTTCTGGGCTCAGAACGCCACCAAAGACACTGAGACTAAGGTGATATTATCCATGCCAGAATTCACCCAACGCGTTGGCGGAGGACGACGTCAGACCGGACGGAATCCCGGTCGTAGTCTGCGGAACCCGGGGTCGGAGCCCCGGGCAGGTATCATTCCAAAAGTGCACCAACACTGTACAGCAACGCTAGAAGCACGCCGGAAGGGTGGGGACACTTATGTGGCAGAGTGGCCAGGGGCCCTGTACAGGATACACAGTGGTGGGAGCGGGGTTTACGTTATATCTTACTCCCGTGAAAGTATTGACCATTATATGTATAGAGTATAAGTATAAGCACCTGTTTAGTAAAGCCAGCCCTGTTTTACACCAGTGTGATTATCGTGATTGTTTCCTGTGAGGGAATCCTCCCACTCCGTTGGGATCCCTCCCAGGTGGAGGCGTGGCACCATGAGATAGTATATGTATGTACCCCAGGCTCCTGGAGCGGAGGCTTAGGCTCCTGAGAGCCATACAGGTATACCCAGCATCAGTAGCGTCTGTATTCACAGGGAATACCTGTTACATTTGGAGGCGCTGCTGAGATCATCCCTGGGGTGCCCTACTCAGTAGTTCACGTAGTATCATAGCAGTCAGCATGCCTGCGCTCACACCACAACAAGTGGGCGACTGGTCAGAAAGACTAGGAGAGCTCCTGCGACACGTAGTCGTCGTAGGAGGGGTACCTGCTGATGTACCCATGTTTACTGTCTGCAGAGCAGTGCAGTAAGGACCTTGCCTGGTCTGGCGGGAGCCCGTCTCATCAGTAAGCACTATCCCCTTGACCAGCAAGAGAACACCCTACTACTTGCCACAGAACAAGCTCTACACCCTGATAGAGGCCCAGTAGTGTATCTACCAGAGGCTTTACCGCAAGAGTGCCCTCTCATTTACTCTGGAACCGCCTCCAGTTACGTAACTTCCCCTACTAGACATGCGGGTTGGGAAGGCAAAGATATGGCCGCCAGCACTCCCATCAGATCAGACGTATCTCTACCCCGAGTGACTTTCTCTTCTGATGCTTGGCAAGGGGCCACCAGCTGGGCTGGTAGCCCACCAACATCACTGGCCCCTAACAGATTAATGAACAGCTTCACACCAAACCCTAACATTCAGGGAGCGGGGATCGCAAGTCCCTCAGACAGTGGTTGCTCCATGCTGGGAGTGACCTTCCTGCAGCTTGTGGAACCTATAACTACGTCAGCACAAGCTCAGAATTTCCGGAAGTCGAAGGCGTTTTCAGGAACGGTTCCCATCCCCGCAGGTGAGGAAGATATCTAGTCTTGGAAGGAAAACACCCTCAAGGTGATCGAGGAATGGCCCTGCTCAGAAGCGGTAAGACGGCAGAGAATCCTGGAAAGTCTCAGACCTCCGGCATCCACCATGGTCAGTGCACAGCACGACCAAGACCCTCATCTCTCTGCTCGTCAGATGGTAGACATTTTAGTCCAGATCTATGGCAAAGATGAAGAGGAAAGTGAGCTGTGGTTCAAATATTACGGTCTCAGACAGAAAGAGAAAGAAGACCTGTCAGATTTCCTTCAACGAATTCAGCTGGTACTGTGAAAATTGCGAACTTGCGGCCTCATTCCAGCCTCAGATATGGATGAATACCGGCGCAAGCAGTTCCTCCGAGGGGCCATTCCCACGCATCACATAGTGATCATGATAAGGTGCTCACTAATGGAGGGGCCTCCCCCTACATTCATGGACATTTTGGGGCTCGTCAAGGGGCATGAAGCCTATACCAAGCTGCATACGTCCACCAAGGTCAAAGAACAGCTTGTTAGTGACATCCCGGGAGCCTCCGCTCGCCGGGTCAAGAAACCTGTCAAAGAGGAAGAGGAGCCACCCAAGTCGCCCCCACTAAAAGGCCGAACTTCGGGGAAACCTTCCCCCTCTTACCCAAGACTACTTGATCCCAAGGATATCGTCTGCTAAGCTGTGAAAAGAAGGGTCATTTCTCCAGAGAGTGCCCTGAAGGAGTCAACCAAGAAAAAAAATCCAAGTAAAGGAAGCTCGGCTAGGTCCATGATCTGCCGGATACAGACCACAGAAGCCAAGATATCCGAGGCCACCCCTGCGCTTCCCGAAGCTCCTACTGACCTAAGCCCCGACGATAGAACTCCACCTGTGGATGCTTACAGTCAGGTAGGCCCATCTGCCATCATGCGTGTGGTAGTAGAAGGAGTCTATGCCTCTGCTCTACTGGACACCGGATCCCAAGTGACCATAATATATAGACAATTCTATGACCAACACCTCAAACACTGTCCCCTGCGGTCGGGGGAACATATGAAGGTGAGGGGGTAAAGTAACGAAGATTACCCCATCAATGGGATTGTGAGAGTTCAATTGGAGATACTCCAACTGAACACCGGCAAGAAACCTCCCATGCATGTGGAAGCAATGGTATGTCCGAAGCCTCAAGGACAGTGTCAGTAGCCGATCATCTTGGGAACGAATACTGATATAGTGCGAGCCGTAATCAGAGCATACCTGAAAGAGACCAACGAATTACCAATGGCGAATCCACTCCTTGACCCTGTACTGCAGGAGGAGTGCAACCAAGTATATGCCTTAGAGCGCCACGGGGACCTCTACAATAGTCAACGCGGACTGATGACAATTTTACCAGGGGGAGTGCAACGTATGGCTGTCTGGTGCTGTTATCCCGATCGAGATGAGACCAATCATCTTTTCTCTCTGGAGAGTACCCCTGAGGAAGAGGTTCAGAGAGGGTATAGGGTAATACCCGAAGTGAGAGAGTGGAAGACTAAAATTCCTCTACGAACCTACGTGTATGTTTAGAACATCTCCCAATTCCCGATGGATCTTGATGCAGGACGAAGTTTGGGCCGCATATATCCGGTCAGCCCTGTAGAAACAGTGCCACAGGTGAACACCGCTGCAGTGGGTGAGCAGTTAGTCGATCTGGATTTCAACTTCGGAGACTTGACGCTGCCAACTGAGTGGAAGGGTCGACTGACAGCCAAGCTGAATGAATGAAGGACGGTGTTTTCCACAAGTGAGATGGATGTGGGCCGCAGTCACAGCACCCAACACACCATTAGGTTGAGTGACGCCACTCCGTTCCGTGAACGCTCTCGTCGCATCACCCCCAGGTATGTGGACGATGTAAGGAACGTCCTGAAAGAAATGGAGACAGCTGGGATTTTGACAGAGTCTCGGAGTCCTTACGCATCACCCATAGTGGTGGTAAGGAAGAAGAACGGATCTGTAAGACTGTGTGTCGATTATCGAACCCTGAATAATCGTACGGTACCCGACCAATACAACCTTCCTCGCATTGAAGCGATTCTGAATGCTCTAACCGGAAGCCAATTGTTCAGTGTTCTCGACTTACGATCTGGGTACTGCCAGGTACCTATGTGTGCAGAGGACCAGGAAAAGACAGCCTTTGTCTGCCCCCTGGGTTTCTACCAATTTACGCGTATGCCCCAAGGTATATGTGGAGCACCTGCTACCTTCCAGCGACTGATGGAGAAAACTATTGGAGACATGAACCCTCGGGAGTGTCTAGTCTACCTGGACGAAATCATTGTCTTTGGAAAGACCCTGGTGGAGCACGAAGAGAGGCTGCTTAAGGTGTTAGACCGTCTTGGAAAAGAAGGATTGAAGTTGTCCCTCGACAAGTGTCGGTTCTGTCACACCTCGGTGACTTACGTGGGACACATCGTGTCTGCTCAAGGAATTGCTTCCGATCCGGCCAAAATAGAAGCGGTAGTGAACTGGCCTCGTTCCGAGAATGTCACGGAACTGCGATCATTCCTGGGTTTCTGTGGGTATTACCGTCGCTTCGTGGAAGGGTACTCTAGTGGAGCTAAACCCCTGAACAATCTTTTGAAGATATATCCCGAAGATACAGGAAGGAAGGCCACGTCGGCGTGTCAACCATTTGGCGATAAATGGACGTCCGAGTGTGAACAGGCCTTCTTGAACTTGAAGAAAAGCCTGACCGAAGCACCAGTGCTTGCGTATGCTGATCCAGAACAACCATACGTTCTGCATGTGGATGCCAGTCTCAATAGACTGGGTGTTGTCTTACATCAGAAGCAACCTGAGGGTCTTCGGCCTGTAGCCTACGTCAACCGCAGTCTGACTCCCAGTGAACAAAAATACCCTGTACACAAGTTAGAGTTCCTGGCTCTCAAATGGGCGATCACAGAAAAACTCCACGATTACCTTTACGGTATTACGTTTGAGGTAAGGACGGATAACAATCTCCTCACGTATATCAATACCTCTGCCAAATTGGATGCAGCAGGGCACCGATGGCTGGAAACTCTATGTAATTACAGATTCTCTCTGAAGTATAAGCCGGGGCCTTTGAACATTGGAGCTGACGCTCTATCATGACGACCAGGACTAAGTGCTACTCCCGATGATGATGAATGGGAAGAGATCCCGGAGCCAGGGATGCGAGCCATGTGTAGCATAGTGGTCGTCATCAATGATCAGGTGGCCTTCTCAGAACTACAGGTTGCAGATTCCTTAGGATGCCAGTCGCAGGCTATCCCAGCCGCCTACTGAGATCCAAAGGGAATGAACATAACTCACAACAAGGTCATACGATGGAAAGACCTAGTGGACTACCAAATGAGAGATCTGGTAATCAGCATCATTCGGCAAGCTGTTCAAAGAAAGAATCCAGCCCTACTGAAACATGCTCCCAGAGACCTGATCGCGTTGCTAATGCATGAGGTGGACAAGTTTGAGATTGACAATTGCTTGCTCTATAGGGTAGTATAATATCACGACCATCCTGATAGGCGACAACTGGTTCTACCCCAAAACTTGAGATATATGGTATTGAAGTCTCTACATGATGAACATGGGCATCTCGGTGTAGAGAAGACCGCTTCTTCTGGCCCAAGATGCGGGAAGCGGTAGAATAACACTGCCGCCATTGTTCCCGGTGTATACAACGCAAGACCTTGCCTACAAGAGCAGCGCCCATGGCCCACCTAAAGAGTTCTGGCCCAATGGACCTTGTGTGTATGGACTTTATGTGCATTGAGCCCGATACCCGAGGAATATGTAACGTGCTGGTCATCACGGACCATTACACCCAGTATGCTCAGGCCTTCCCCACGAAAGACCAGAAAGCCATCACAGTGGCAAAAATACTATGGGAGAAGTACTTCGTTCACTACGGTCTTCCAAACCGGCTTCACTCAGACCAAGGTCGAGATTTTGAGAGCACTCTGATCCGCGAATTACTCAAAATGCTGAATATTGCTAAATCGCAGACGTCTCCGTACCATCCCGAAGGAGATGCTTTGCCAGAACGATTTAATAGGAACTTGTTGGACATGCTCGGAACCCTGAAGTGTGTGCAGAAAACGGAATGGAGTCGACACGTGGAGGCCTTGGTACACACGTACAACTGTACCCACCATGAGTCAACTGGATTCTCCCCATACTTCCTTATGTTTGGGCGAGAGGCGAGACTCCCAGTAGATGTACGTCTTCGAGTATCAACGGATGGGATACACAATGCTACCCATTTCAAATATGTGCAAAGACTCAAGGACAGTTTGCAGCAAGCTTATCAACAGGCTGAGAATTCTAAAGCTAAACTGAATGTTGGCAACAAAAGACGATACGACCATAAAGTCAAGTATCGGGAGCTATGTCCTGGGGATGCTGTGTTGCTTCGTAATCTGGGAGTTCCCGGAAAACATAAATTGGTGGACCGATGGAGAGATGGTGTATATGAGGTAGAGTCACAGATGCCTGGCCTCCCGGTCTATCTCATCAAAGACACCGAAGGCCGGGTAAAGGTTTGGCATCGCTATCATCTTCTCCCCATTCCACAAGTGGGAGACGAGGAAGAAGAAATACTGGCCACACCACTGAACGGTGAGTCCGACTTCTCAGAGATTGGTCAAGAGACTGTAAATAATTACACCCTCTGAAACTCCTGAAGACCCTATGGAAGGACCCTCTCAAAGGGACTATTCCACTGAAGGGGCATCTTCCAGAGGAGCTACGGGTAAAGGGCCCCGTAGGCCAACGCCTACTAAGGTGGCACCAACAGGCCAGCCTTTGGATCCACAGAGCCCGAGCTTTGTACCAAACAGAGACTGTTCAGAGACATTTCTCCCCTCAAGGGAACAGGCTGAGCCTCAGTTCTGTACTTATTACTCCCCAGAGGAGTTGCGTAAGAACAGCTCCGTAGGAGCCAAAGAGTAAGGTACCCTCCAAACCGTGTAACCTATGACCAAATTGGGGCACCCCATTATGAGGCTCAGCAGTGGGCTCGCAGCAAAGTGCAGTCCGTCATTGTGATGTTCAATGAAATGTACAATCTGATATAGAGCTGACGAGTGTAAGATTGTATTTTATTGTTGCATTTTTATTATATAATGATGTCATGCAAATTTTCATTATATAACTTATGTATATAGTTGTTTAAGTTGCGTCCCAAGCGAGGAAGTTGGGGTTTTTACCAGGGGGAGGATGTAGCCAGGTTCTCCCCATCTGCTCTGCGACCCCCGTTACCTCCAATTCCGGGAGCGATGGTGGGTGCTGCCGGAGCCAAGCGGCAGACCCGCTGGCATTTCTGGAGGGTGGGGGCCAAGCAGGGAGCGCTCCAGTGCTACAGAGGCCCTTGGCGGCTCCCGTGGCGGCTCCATTATCACCTAGCATACAGTTATATATATATATATATATATATATATATATATTTATAACTGTATGCTAGGTGATAATGGCGAAAAGCAGGGTTGTAGACCTAATAGGTAAAATGATAGGTGTGTAATCAGCGCTTGTGCAAATACAGTATTAGATAATAAAAAACCTTATGATACAGAGTCCAATGGGTAGTCCTGGAGCTGCCTTAAAAAGATTATTCTGTTATCTTCTACCCAGAAATGGATTGAAGGCTGGAAATGATCTTTTCTGGCGCTGAGGTGAGGTTGAGATGAGTGGATTTGTAATTTCTTCTGATGAGCTTTGACCTCAGGAAAAGGAGAAAAGAAAAAGACAAAACATGCAGGGGACCTGCAATGGTGTATTACCCTAGGGATAACAGGATGATACAAAGAAGGAGCAATTTATTATTAAAATAACAAGGTTAAAAAACCATGGATAACAATTTATAAACATACATTGAATATGATAAAATGAATGATGGACAGGTGCCTAGGCACTATCCGCACTCTTGTGATTTGGAACTTAGTCCAACAGTTCCGTTCTTTGCTCCGCCTGGTCTAAAATTGAAAACCTACTCACCACAGGTAAGTAGTATATAAGCACTTGGTTTTGGTGGTCTTGGCCGTTGATCTCGCCGTTCGCCTGGTGATGTGGTCGTCTCTGCTGCCGGGGATCCGATTCAGTGTTCCTGTGAGCGCTGCTTCCTGGAATACACACGATCCTCACGGCGTGATGACGTCACCCGTATTGGTCCTCGGCTACGGTGGCTCAGCGGTACCAGCAAACCTTCCGATTTTGCTGGTTTGCTGGTACCGCTGAGCCACCGTAGCCGTGGACCAATACGGGTGACGTCATCACGCCGTGAGGATCGTGTGTATTCCAGGAAGCAGCGCTCACAGGAACACTGAATCGGATCCCCGGCAGCAGAGACGACCACATCACCAGGCGAACGGCGAGATCAACGGCCAAGACCACCAAAACCAAGTGCTTATATACTACTTACCTGTGGTGAGTAGGTTTTCAATTTTAGACCAGGCGGAGCAAAGAACGGAACTGTTGGACTAAGTTCCAAATCACAAGAGTGCGGATAGTGCCTAGGCACCTGTCCATCATTCATTTTATCATATTCAATGTATGTTTATAAATTGTTATCCATGGTTTTTTAACCTTGTTATTTTAATAATAAATTGCTCCTTCTTTGTATCATCCTGTTATCCCTAGGGTAATACACCATTGCAGGTCCCCTGCATGTTTTGTCTTTTTCTTTTCTCCTTTTCCTGAGGTCAAAGCTCATCAGAAGAAATTACAAATCCACTCATCTCAACCTCACCTCAGCGCCAGAAAATATAATTTCCAGCCAGGGTTGTAGACCTGTCTAAGATGTGAATGTGCTGACAAGTGATATTTTTATTTGCTATATGCTTTACGGAGGAGGTTTTCAATCACCTTTTTCACCCACCATAAGTTATCTAATTGTGGTGAATCCTACCCAGCCTTCAAATAGCAAAACCAGTACAACCACCTTTTCACACTGATGAGACCCAAAAGGTTGAAACAGCTGTCTGTGAGTAGGTTTACTGGCTATGCATGAAAACCTAGGCTGTGCTGAAAGCTGTGTTATGCAGTGAGCATAAGCTCATAAGGGTTCAATGTAAAAATGCACCGGAGGCAAAAGGTGACACTGTGTGCTCATTTTCATGTAATTTCCCAGAATCCCTTGCTGCAGTGGAAGCACTGTATGCTAGGTAATTAATGGTGAAACGAAGGGTTGCAGACCTGTCTAAGACATGTGAAGTTACCCACAAGTGATATTTTTATTTTCTATATATGTATATATAGTTTGGAATTTATATTTTATTGCATATTTCTCTTATTTTTGTATAGGTTGTGTAACTATAGTTTCGTACTAATTTACTGGTGGATTGGTGGATGTACTGTACCATTTGTTAGTTAAATGTGATGTCACAGGTCTTATACAATGTCTGTCACATCTCATTTGACCCCAAGAAGCTGGCGGATCGACAACTTCTGGACCTGTTGGAGAAGAAAGAAGAAAAGGATGAAAATAAGAAGAAAAATAAAGATGACATCACCTGCATTCTCAAAAGGAAAAAAAGTCCCTAAAAAGTAGACTGAAGGGCAGTAAAAGTGAGAGTGAAAGCTCATCATCACAGAAGAGCCAGGATAGTGTTAAAATACAGAGTAAGAGAAATGAGGAAACCAAGAAGGAATTTCCGGCTAGTGGAGTAGTGGAAGATAAGGCCCTAAAAGAAAATTTTTAGTTGTTTCAGGAAAAAGTAAGAGATGTTGTTTTTTGGGTCAAAGTCATGTGTAATGGACAAGTAGGCATTAGTAATGAGGAGCTAATGAAAAAAATAAATTGACCAGAGAAGGGAAATGACGAAAGAAGACTATGTTAGGGTGAAAACAGATCAAGAGCAGTGGTTGGTGAAGGAGGAGGCTAGAGAGAGGGTAGAGATGGGAGAGGTAACTGAGGTGGGGGAACACCCCAAGTTTATGCAGGAGGGTCCTTCTCCACAAAAGCAGGAGAAGGAAGTACCTCTGGAAAAAGAGGTTGTGGATATTTCACGGTAGATGTTTGAAGGGTTGGGATTGGAGACAAAACGTGGGATGAAATTCAGGGGTCACAGGAGGGATATGAAATACCCACAAATGAACCTGTGGAAGCAATGGACATGTCTTCTGCTGAAAGAAGAGCACTAACGCACAGGCTAAAGCAGGAACAAGCTGCTAAGGAAGGTAGGATAGAGAAAGTAGAGAAGAAGGAAGAGTGAAAAATAGAGACTGAAGTGAGGGTGAATCCAGAGATAGAAGAATGGTTCTTATAAGCAGAAGTCAGTATGAGTCAAGTGAAAGTCAGGATAGGTCTAATGTACAGAGAAGTTTTAAGGACAGTAAAAAGGAGGAAGACTTGGACACGAAGATTTAAGGTGGCTGGGGCAAGTAGAAGTGAGAGTGAAGGGGGATCGACATCAGAGATTGAGGGCTGAAAATTTCAGAAAAAACAGGGCCTACTGGAGTGGGAAAGAGTCTTAAAAACAAGGCTAGTATAAGAGTAGATCAGAGTAAAACGAAAGAAGGAACACAAGAAGATAAGGTATTTAAGGAAATGTATGAGTGGTTTCAGAGAAAAATAGGAAACGTAGATTTTTGGTTAGAACGTTTTCGCAAGGAAAACGTAGGAATTTGTGATAAGGTTTATCTAACAAGTAAAATGAAGGAGATGTTACGTGAGAAACAGGGGACACTGCAGAGTGAGATTAACATATTTAATTTTTAAGAGTAATGTATAAGAGGTGAAAGTACTATAAATATAAAAGTATATTTAATGTGATGTAAAGAAGTATAAATGTATAAGGATGTAAAATGTGTAATACAGTATGAAAGGGAAGAGAGTGGAGAGTTGGTGTTTATAGCGGAAGGTATGTGTGGTTTACATGTATGCTTTTACGGAAAGGAAAAGTAGTGTAATATCCCGGAAAGAGAAGGAGAAATAGATTGTAGAGACACTTATGTGCCTGATGGATACTTCTTGTGGAGTATCGCAGAGCAGAAGTGGGCCAATACTCCCCTCCGTTACTGGATATGATGGCGGAAAACCATTTGAGTATGAGATGGAATGAATGAAGAAGAATGAATGAGTATGTATGAATATAGGCTGGCAGTCTGTTAGTATGAAGCAATAAATACAGTCTTATGAAGGTTTTTCAGGCTGCAATGTAAGAGTATACAGGACTTTGATGCACCATAGAGAATGGATGGGAGTTTGATCTATTTTTGTGATATTATGAAAAAAAATGTCCTTTTTGTTGGAAAAATTGTATGAAATGTACAGAATGTATTTTAACTATGTTTTGGGGTTGTTGTAATGCAGGCCTGCAAAACTCGTAATGTGAGCAGGGCCGAACTGCTCCAAGGAAAAAAAAATTGGGCCGCACGGGTAAAATCTTCATTATCATCATCATCATCATCATCATCATCATCATCATCATCATCATCATCATCATCATCATCATCATCATCATCATCATCATCATCATCATCATCATCATCATCATCATCATCATCATCGTCATTATCGTCATCATCATCTCTCCTCCAGCACCTCATCCTCATCATCCTCATATATCTCCCCCAGCACCCTTCATCATCATACTCATATCTCCCCCAGAACCCCTCACTATAAACCTTTGCGATACTCTCTATCTATCTCTCGTACCCCTATCTCTCCCCCTCACCCACACACATAATACTCCCCTCCACATCAAACACACAATACCCCCCTGCACACCACACACATCCCACCCCCCCTGCACCTCACATCAACTCCCCCTGTACCTCACATTAACTCCCCCTGCACCTCACATCAACCCCCCTGCACCACACATCAACCCCCCTAGCACCTCACATTAACCCCCCAGCACCACACATTAACCCCCCAGCACCACACATCAAGCCCCCAGCACCACACATCAACCCCCAAGCACCACACATTAACCCCCCAGCACCACACATCAAGCCCCCAGCACCACACATCAAGCCCCCTGCACCACACATCAACCCCCCCTGCACCACACATCAAGCCCCCCAGCACCTCACATTAACCCCCCAGCACCTCACATAAAGCCCCCAGCACCTCACATCAAGCCCCCAGCACCTCACATTTACCACCCAGCACCACACATCAAGCCCCCAGCACCTCACATTAACCCCTCAGAACCTCACATCAAGCCCCCGGGCCCAAGCACCTCACATTAACCCCCCATCACCTCACATCAAGGACCAACACCTCACATTAACCCCCCAGCACCTCACATCAACCCCCCCTGCATCACACATCAAGCCCCCCAGAACCTCACATTAACCCCCCAGCACCTCACATCAAGCCAACAGCACCTCACATCAAGCCCCAAGCACCTCACATTTACCCCCCAGCACCACACATCAAGCCCCCAGCACCTCACATTACCCCCTCAGCACCTCACATCAAGCCCCCAGGCCCCAGCACCTCACATTAACCCCCCAGCACCTCACATTAACCCCCCAGTACCTCACATCAAGCGCCCCTGCACTTCAAACTCTCCCCTCCCCTTCCCTACCTTGGCTTGCAGTGGAGGAGGCGGCGGCAGAGCAGGCAAGAGTGTACGCACACTATAGCAAGCAGCAGGCAGGAAAGGAAGTGCCTCAATGCTAGAGCATGCTGCTAACCTGCGAGGGGGAGAGGGGGAGAGGGGGAGAGGGGGAGAGCGGGCTCGTGGGGGAGGGTGACAGCGGACTCGCGGGGGGTGTGGGAGAGTGGACTCAGGAGGGAGGGGGAGAGCAGAAAGCCGCCGCGGGCTGCACAGTGAGTGCAGGCGGGCAGCAAGCGGCCCGCGGGCTGCGTGTTGTGCAGGCCTGTTGTAATGTAAGGGTGGTTTATTATTTTCTGAAAAGTCAATAATGTATAGAAGTATTGTCTCCAGGGCTGCCAAGAGGGGGGGACAGAGGGTACGGGCGTCCCGGGCCCGTTGAGTCAGGGGTGCCCCACCGGGCCCACCGTGTGTCAAAAAAAAAAAGTGTAAAAAAAAAAAAAAATGAGGAGAGGGGATCCAATCAGGGCCCTCCTCATGTGCGGGGAGTGGGATGGGCTTACAAGTTAGTATAAGCAACTGCACAGACGGGAGAAGTTAGTTTGAATGTTCCCAGCTGTGCAGCTGCTTATTCACATACAACATAAACGTTAAGTACATTCTGACATCTGTACTGCGAGTGTGTGTGTCTCTGTATATGCGTGTCTGTGTTTTTTTTTGTCTGTCTGTGTAGTGTGTGTCCATCCCGTTCAGACCCCCCACGGGCCCCCTTACCTGCATCCACCTCACCTTCCCCTCCCCGGCATCCACCTTCCCCTCACCCCTACCGGCATCCACCTTCCCCTCACCCCTACCGGCATCCACCTTCCCCTCACCCCTACCGGCATCCACCTTCTCCTCACCCCTACCGGCATAAGTACTGTCCTCCACGCACCCTCCCAGGCTGCCACACCTACCGGCATCATCCACCCCAGCATCCAGACCGGCAGACCATCCTCCGTGCCAGCCCTCACTCTATCTCCACTCCTACGCGCAGCGTTTTGGGCCTAGCGTGCGCGGCCCTCCCCAGCCTCATCCAGCCAGCTCCTCGCTCCCCTTCCCCTACCGGCATACACCTCCTCCCCCCACCGGCATCCACCTCCCCCCTCCCTCCCCCACCGGCATCCACACCCTCCCCCTCAACCGGCATCCACAAAAACCTGCATCCACACCCCCCCCACCCCAACCGGTCCCACCTTTCCCTCACCCCTACCGGCATCTACCACACCTTTCCCTCCCCCCTACCGGCATCAACACAGTCCTCCATGTACCCTCTCCAGCCAGGGCCTCACCACCACTGGCATTCACCTCCTCCTCCTCCCCACACTGGCATCCACCATCCACTTCTCCCTCAGGCCCCCACACCTACCGGCATCATCCAGCCCGGCATCCAGATGGGCAGGCCATGCTCCGCGCCAGCCCTCACTCTCTGTCTCCACTCCTATGTGCAGCGTTTTTGGCCTAGCGCACGCGGCCCTCACCAGCTTCATCTAGCCAGCTCCTCGCTCCCCTCACCCCTACCGGCATCCACCTTCCCCTCACCCCTACCGGCATCCACCTTCCCCTCACCCCTACCGGCATCCACCTTCTCCTCACCCCTACCGGCATAAGTACTGTCCTCCACGCACCCTCCCAGGCTGCCACACCTACCGGCATCATCCACCCCAGCATCCAGACCGGCAGACCATCCTCCGTGCCAGCCCTCACTCTATCTCCACTCCTACGCGCAGCGTTTTGGGCCTAGCGTGCGCGGCCCTCCCCAGCCTCATCCAGCCAGCTCCTCGCTCCCCTTCCCCTACCGGCATACACCTCCTCCCCCCACCGGCATCCACCTCCCCCCTCCCTCCCCCACCGGCATCCACACCCTCCCCCTCAACCGGCATCCACAAAAACCTGCATCCACACCCCCCCCCACCCCAACCGGTCCCACCTTTCCCTCACCCCTACCGGCATCTACCACACCTTTCCCTCCCCCCTACCGGCATCAACACAGTCCTCCATGTACCCTCTCCAGCCAGGGCCTCACCACCACTGGCATTCACCTCCTCCTCCTCCCCACACTGGCATCCACCATCCACTTCTCCCTCAGGCCCCCACACCTACCGGCATCATCCAGCCCGGCATCCAGATGGGCAGGCCATGCTCCGCGCCAGCCCTCACTCTCTGTCTCCACTCCTATGTGCAGCGTTTTTGGCCTAGCGCACGCGGCCCTCACCAGCTTCATCTAGCCAGCTCCTCGCTCCCCTTCCCCTACTGGCATCCACCTTCCCCACCCCACCACCCCTACCAGCATCCACCTTCCCCCCCACCACCCCTACCAGCATCCACCTTCCCCCGCACACCTACCGGCATCCACACCTACCGGCATCCCCTCCTACTGTCTCTGTACGTTCTCCCTACCTACCAATTAGACTGTAAGCTCCTCGGAGCAGGGACTCCTCTTCCTTAATGTCTAAAGCACTTATTCCCATGATCTGTTATTTATATTATCTGTTATTTATTGGATTACCACATGTATTACTGCTGTGAAGCGCTATGTACATTAATGGCGCTATATAAATAAAGACATACAATACAATACAATACTGGACCCGGCCTGATCATCCACAAGGTAAGTCTTTGTTTAATATGGATTGGGAAGGGGGGGAGTCTTTTATAAATGTATTGGGGGGCTTGGGGGTATTTATATATGTATTGGGGCATTTTTATATGTATTGAGGGGCTTGGGGGAATTTTTATATGTATTGGGGGGCTTGGGGGAATTTTTTTATGTATTGGGGGGGATTGTTTATTTTTGTGATGTGGTGTTTGTGTATATATATATATATATATATATATATATATATATATATTGTAAGGATTCGCGCTGCGGGTATACCCGCGTCCAGCACATCCTTACCTTTTTCTCAGGCCATTCAGGCTCCCCGACAGCATTCCCTGCTCCTGGCTGCTTTCCCTGCACCTCCTGCCCACGCGCGTCAGCCCTACGGGCACCCAAACTGCCATTGGTTGGCGCCAGGTGCCTGACTCCACCTCCGCTGGTGCGGCACACGCTCCTTGCGTGTCGCTGCTCGGGTCCCGTCAGCTCCACCTTCCCGCTTCTCCCTCCTTACCTGACCCTTCCCCTGTCCGTCCCTCTGCTCCTCCCCTTCTTCTCTCTGCTCCTGGATCCTCCGGTGCACCTTCCCCATGCTCTGCCTCCTCGGACATCACGCACATGCCCAGCATGCCCCTTCCCCATCTGCCTTGCCTATACCGCACATGCATGGCACGCCTCCTCCCCATCTGCCTTGCCTCTCAGGTCCTCCTTCCCTTTCTGTCCCTTCCCTTATCCGTAGCCAGGGTGTGCAGCGCACAGCAGTAAAGGAGGAGCAGGTCTTGCAGAAAAATAAGTCCTTTATTCAACAATTCATAATGTGAGACAGCAGCAAACCTTCAACGCGTTTCGTTCAAAGGAACTTTATCAAGAAGTGCTGTATAAGTTAAAATCAACAATTTAAATACAGCTGACTGCCTAATTTCGCGCCAAAACGTGACGTCATGAGATGTATGTTAGCCAATGAGAATCATAGTCTTCGCGCATGCGCGCGGCGCCAGAATACTCTATGTCCATCTCTATGGTATAACTGATCCCCGCGCATGCGCGCGACGCCAGAGTGTTAGGGATCCCCTGCTACTATCAGCTGTGTCATACAGGAGACACACGCCCCTCCGGGCGGTTCCAACGTGCATGCACGCCTCTGACTGCTACAGGGTAACACCCCCTCCTCCATGCCCCGCGCATGCGCTGAGACTTCCCCATATTAATAAATTAATAAATTACATCCCTACCCCACAGCAGGGTACAAAGGATGTGGTTATATGGGAAACTAATAATAAAACTAATAATAATTATTAAACTGGGGGATATGAGGCAGTAAGCTGTATTGTGAAGAAATTACATATGGGCAAAATATGAATATACAGATGTATACACAAACATGCATAAAAATATTTTTGGTGAACAGAAGAATTATATAATTATACTTTAAAGAAAAACATATAACAAGACAGTTTATTGTTAAAAATTATATTAAGCAAAAAAGCTTAAATGATAAAACAAAGCAATAAAAACATATTATTAAAAAAAGCAGAAAATGTGTCTTGTGCCTTAAATAAGCAACAGCAAATTGCATGCCCCGCTGGATGGAAATAGTAATGATATAGATTTGACATTCAATAAATTTCTATTTAATGTGAAGAGTCGTACAGAATATACATTATAATTTTAACAATTCTAAACAACTTAACGTGACCAAGAAAACTTTTTATAAGTGGTATAATACCTCAGATATAAGTAATTAAATCATGAAACAAAACAGTGGAGGTTCTATTTGAAATTGGTCTTATAATACTTCAGATTAGGTTTTCCAGACAAATCCGAAAAACTGATTATAAATTTTGTTTTCACTTAAGTGTATAGGTCAGAGAAGTTCTTATTTAATATTTGATATAGATATATCTTCATAGAGATGTATATTGATTTACTCAGGCCACATTTTGTACTATATATGGGTATGAATAAATCCCAATAAAAGGCTTTTAATCATATTTTGAATCTATTTGTAGACTGAGATATGATATATTGTTTTTTATAAAAAACAAGTAACAATTACTTAAGGAAATGGTTAATGTTCCATTCTACATTCATTCCATCAGGGAACCTAGTTCTTAATGTAAATATCCAGTAGGATTCTCTACTATCTAATGTTTTCACAGTGTTACCCCCTCTTTCTTTTTTGATTATTTTCTCAATGCCGACAAATGAAAAATTATTGATGCCTCCCTGCCCACATTCCGAAAAGTGTTTGGAGACAGAGTGTTCCATATCTTTTTTACGTATCAGCCAGTGGGAAGAGATATGTCGGCAGGACCACAAGGGCATTAAAAATAAGGATGCAAGAACATTGCAGGCTGATACGTAAAAAAGATATGGAACACCCTGTCTCCAAACACTTTTCGGAATGTGGGCAGGGAGGCATCAATAATTTTTCATTTGTCGGCATTGAGGGTCGTCCCTCTGTTCCTACCCTCACTCCAATTGGTTTCAAACTTCCTTACTCTGCTCTCCTATTAGATTCCTCTTCAGGCCGCTCCTCTGTCACTCCCTTTTCTCTGATTGGTCCCAGCCCCCCTATATAATCCCTCTTCTCCATTTCCTCTTTGCTCTGCATAGCTTCTGTACCTTGGTGCTGCTCCTGTCCCTGGAATCCTTGCTGACCTCCCTGGATTTGACCCTTGCTTTGAACTCTACTACGCTGCTCTCTGGAACCCTTTGGACCTTGCTTTGGACTTCTACGCTGCAGACCTCTACAACCCTTGGACACGGCACACGGACAAACTACTACGCTGCTCTCTCCACTCCATGACCCAGTCTTACGGACAATCGATTACGCTGCCCTCTCCAATCCACGACCCTTGACATACAAACTTAACCCTTCTACGCCGGAGCTGTCAAGTACGGTATAATTTACATTCTTGTTACCTGGACCAGCTACGCTACTACCACACTCCGGCCGTGCCCCCGTCTGCTGCTAGGTGTGTGGTTTTACCCTTTCCACCTCAGTCCCGGGGTCTCGTCTGGCTTGTGGGCAGGCCGAGCGTTACATTATGCAGAGCCCAACAGAACCAGACCCCCCTGAGGTGGAAGATACCTTAACCACCATTTCCAAACACTTACATTTTTTGGACAATCAAGTCCCCAATATTAACCAGCAAGTTAATACCCTATCTCTTCAGATTCCCCAGGGTAATGTCCCCACGTCTTCCTCCAGTGTATCCCATGAAGGATCAGGTCCCTCTGACTTGCGGATACCTACCCCCAGTAAATACATGGGAGATCCGCTTGCATGTCGCGGTTTCTTGAACCAGTAATACAAAATACAATTTGAGCTGTCACCTTCTCGCTTCCCCACGGATCGTAATAAGGTAGCCTAAGTGTACTCCCTCCTCACTGTAGATGCCTTAGCCTGGGCCTCACCTATCTGGGAACTGAAACCCGAACTCACTTACAATTATGCCAATTTCAAAAGAGAATTCCGATTAGTGTTTGACACTCCTGGACGCAGTGACATGGCGGTATCTTCTTTGTTCCATATTTCGCAGGGTCGGAGATCAGTGGCGCATTACGCTCTGGAGTTCAGGACTATTGCAGCAGAGACGGACTGGAACGATGGGGCTCTCTCAGCCGCCTTCTGGCAAGGGCTTTTGGAGACCCTAAAGGACGAATTGGAGGCTCGTGAGAGGCCATCCTCCCTAGAGGCCCTGATCGCTCTCTGCGTTCGGGTGGATCAAAGACTTCTGGAGAGGCGGGCTGAATGCCAACGTTCTCTTACTGTTACTTCTCTGTCCTTTAATTCCAGATCTCCTCTTCCTGCATTACCCGCACGGGAAGCCCCGGAACCCATGCAACTGGGCTGTGCTTCTATGGTGGTTCTCCTGGGCATATCCTACCACGCTGTCCTTCGAAGCTGGGAAATGCCAACGCCCAGTGAGGTATGGGGGAGTCTCACTGGGTACCATCTCTGCTTCTTCTCTTCCCTCACAGCATCTCCCTAAACGTCTCCTATTGTCGGTGCTCCTTAAGCACACGAATATCCAGAACCCTGCTAAGGCCTTCCTTGATTCCGGTTCCGGAGGAAATTTCATAAACAAAGAGTTTGCTACTCAGCATGACATTCCTCTCCGGGAGAAGGTCTTTCCGGTCGGATTAGAGGCGATTGATGGTCGACCCCTGCAGCCAGCCTTTATTAACTTGGAGACACTTCCTCTTGAACTCTCTATGGATGATGGACATTCGGAAATGATCTCTTTTGATGTCATTCACTTTCCTTCGGTTCATATCATCCTGGGCTTGCCTTGGCTGCAATTACACAATCCCATCATCAATTGGACGGCCGAGGTTCCTGTTCTATGGAGATCCTCTCAAGTAGGAGTGTCTGCTCCATCCGCAGCGGTATTGGCCGTCCTGTAGACCACGTCCTGACAAAATATCTCCCTTCCAGACATCTATTCGGAGTTCCTGGATGTCTTCAGTAAGGCCAAATCCGAGGAGCTCCCCCCTCATCGCCCTTTCGACTGTCCGATAGACTTAATTCCGGGTGCTCCATTTCCCAAAGCAATGTCTTATCCGTTGTCTTTGCCTGAGACTAAAGCCATGTCCCAGTATATCTCAGAAAACCTTGCTAAGGGCTTCATTCAGAAATCTAGTTCACCCGCTGGAGCAGGATTCCTTTTTGTAAAGAAGAAGGATGGGACGCTTCGCCCCTGCATCGATTTCCGTGGCTTGAACAAGATAACCATAAAAAATCGTTATCCTTTGCCTCTTATTCCGGAGCTCTTCGATCGACTGCAAGGCGCGACCATTTTCTCCAAACTTGACCTAAGAGGAGCATGCAACCTGATTCGCATCCGCAGAGGAGATGAATGGAAGACCACGTTCAACACACGCAGTGGTCATTATGAGTACCTGGTGATGCTGTTCGGGTTGTGCAATGCCCCTGCAGTTTTCCAAGACTTTATGAACGAGGTTTTTCGTGACCTATTGAACTCTCGTGTAATTATCTACTTGGATGAAATCCTCATTTTTTCTAAGACCCTCGAAGAACACATTCTTCATATCAAGATGGTGCTCTATCTCTAACTCTATGTCAAGATGGAGAAGTGTGTCTTTCATCAATCTTCTACTACCTTCCTGGGGTACATTGTCTCAGATCAAGGCTTCTCCATGGATCCAGAGAAGCTCAATTCCGTACTCGAATGGCCTCAACCTAACTCCTTAAAAGCGATTCAGCGTTTCCTCGGCTTGGCAAACTAGTACAGGAAGTTCATCACTGGCTTTTCTACTTTGGTGGCACCCATCACGGCCCTTACCAAAAAGGGGGGCGATCCGTCCTCATGGCCATTGGAAGCCACCCGGGTATTTGAATGTCTTAAAAGAGCCTTTGTCTCAGCTCCGATCCTGCGACATCCCGTCCCCACCCTCCCCTTTACTTTGGCAGTTGACGCCTCCGACGTAGGAGCTGGTGCGGTTCTCTCTCAAAGGACTACTCCCGAAGACAAATTACACCCCTGTGGGTTTTTTTCTAAAAAAATTCTTCTGCAGAAAGAAATTACGACGTGGGGAATAGGGAATTGTTAGCCATCAAGGTGGCTTTACAAGAGTGGAGACATCTCCTGGAAGGAACCAAAGAACCCATTTCCATCCTGACGGACCACAAAAATCTATCCTACATTGAATGCGCTCGTCGCCTTGGTCCTCGTCAAGTTCGTTGGGCCCTGTTCTTTTCTAGGTTTAATTTCACCATCTCTTATATTCCTGGGACTAAGAATATCAAAGCGGATGCACTTTCCTGCCAGTTTATTACTGAGGAGAAGTTTCAAGATATCCCGGAGAATATCCTACCTCCCCAGTTGTTTATTGCTGCCGCTTCTTTTGACATTCTAGACAAGATTCTGGAATCCCAGACTCAGGTTCCCAAAGGGTTGGAAGTTCCTGATGGTCGTCTTTACACGGCTCCACGTTTTCATCTCAAAATTCTGGTATGGGGCCAATCTTCCAGATCTGCTGGCCATCCCGGCTTTAAGAAGACCAATGATTTAATTCGATGAACCTTCTGGTGGCCCAACATGTCAAAGGATATCAGAGCTTTCACCTCTTCATTCCCAGTCTGTGCAAAAATAAATCTGTCCTTCAAAAACCTTCCGGTTTGGACCCCGGAAAGCGAGCCGTGTCTCGATACCCCTTTAGGCCCATCAGTCTGACCACAGATTAAAGTTCTATTCCATTGATATTAGTAACGTTATACTTCCAGATACACTGAGAATCACCATGACATAATGTATTTTGTAATGTAGTGTATTGTATAATATTATAAAATTATAAACTAATAAAATTTAAGTTACAAAAAAAAAAAAAACCTTCCGGTCTTCTTCAACCCCTCCTGGTACCGGATCGTCCGTGGAGTCACATTTCTATGGACTTCATCGTGGATCTTCCCCCATCTAATGGCATGACTACCATTCTCGTAATTGTCGACAGATTTTCTAAGCAAGCTCATTTTTTCCCCTCAAGGGTACCCCCAATTCCAGTACTTTGGCCGACATTTTTGTAAAGGAAATCTTCCGTATTCATGGTGTCCCGTGGTCCATTGTTTCAGATCGGGGTACGCAATTTGATTCTACACTACCGACACGCTTTATCACTCTGCGGCCAGATCCGCAAGCCGGGAGATTTCCCGGCTTGCTAGTGGCCGCCCCTCGGCGTGCCGCGCGTCATAGCGTCTTCGGGAGCGTGCGCCCTTTGCACGCGCGTCCAGGGGCTCCCCGAGGGAGCCCTGGTGTCCCGCGATCGCGGGACAGCGGCAGGGGGTTCCGGGGGACCCGGCGGACCCGGCAGCGGTAGGGAGAGCGCCCCGATCGGAGGGCGCTCTTCCGCTGCTTCGGCGCGCGCCCGTCACTCTCGGGCGCGCGCCAGGCTACTGCTGCGGCCAAGAACGGGCAAATGCTCGAATAAACTTGGCCGCAGCAGTAAATTCTAGCGTGCATTTTCCCAGAGGTTGGGCATTACCCTTCTTTTTTCCTCAGGCTACCACCCCCAAACAAATGGGCAGACCGAACGTAAGAACCAATCCCTGGAACAGTATTTACGTTGTTTTTCTTCGGACTCTCAGGATAATTGAGCTGAGTTACTCCCCTGGGCTAAATTCGCGAACAACTCTCTTAAGAACGAGTCTACCCAAGAATCACCGTTTTTTATTAACTATGGATTTCACCCTACTCGTCTTCCCATGCATACTTCCAGGTCCGGAGTTCTGGCAGCAGATGAGAGGTATCTTCCTTACAGGAGTCATGGAAAAAGGATTGAAGCAGTGCTTCAAAAATCCGTGTTAAGGCAGAAGAAACAGGCAGATAGGCTCCGTCAGGAGGGCCATCAGTTCATCCCTGGAGAGAAGGTCTGGCTTTCTTCAAAAAATATCAAATTGAAGGCCCCAACCCCTAAATTGTCTCCCAGGTTCCTGGGCCCTTTTTCTATTCTGAAACAGATTAACCCTGTGGCCTATCAACTCCAACTGCCTCCATCTATGAAGATTCCACCCGTCTTCCACATTTCCCTTTTGAAACCTTTTATTCAAGGCAAACGGTTCGCTCAATCCCCCCCCCCCCTTCGACCTCCCCCTCCCATGGACAACAGGACTTTGAAATTCAATCTATCATTGATTCTCACATCTCCAGGGGCAAACTCCAATTTTTGGTCCACTGGAAGGAATACGGACCTCAGGATCGTTCATGGGTTTTACATTCGGATGTTCATGCTCCTTCCCTACTCAAACGTTTCCACCAAAAAATTCCCCTCAAACCATGGTTGGTTCGTCTGGAGTCCGACCCTCGAGGGGGGGGGGTACTGTAAGGATCCGTGCTGTGGGTATACCCGCGTCCAGTGCATCCTTACCTTTTTCTCAGGCCACTCAGGCTCCCCGGCGGCATTCCCCGCTCCTTGCTGCTTTCCCTGCACCTCCTGCCCACGCGCGTCAGCCCCACAGGCACGTGCGCACCCAAGCTGCCATTGGTTGGCGCCAGGCGCCTGACTCCACGTCCGCTGGCGCGGCACACGCTCCTTGAGTGTCGCCGCTCGGGTCCTGTCAGCTCCGCCTTCCCGCTTCTCCCTCCTTACCTGACCCTTCCCCTGTCCGTCCCTCTGCTCCTCCCCTTCTTCTCTCTGCTCCTGGATCCTCCGGTGCACCTTCCCCATGCTCTGCCTCCTCGGACGTCACGCACATGCCCAGCATGCCCCTTCTCCATCTGCCTTGCCTCTCAGGTTCTCCTTCCCTTTCTGTCCCTTCCCTTATCCGTCCCTCCGTTCCTCCCCTCACTCCCATTGGTTTCAAACTTCCTCACTCTGCTCTCCTATTAGGTTCCTCTTCAGGCCGCTCCTCTGTCACTCCCCTTTCTCTGATTGGTCCCAGGCTCCTATATAATCCCTCTACTCCATTTCCTCTTTGCTCTGCATAGCTTCTGTACCTTGGTGCTGCCTGCTGTTGCCTGGCCTCTCTTGTCTTTTCAGTGCTGCTCCTTTCCCTGGAATCCTTGCTGACCTCCCTGGATTTGACCCTTGCTTTGAACTCTACTACGCTGCTCTCTGGAACCCTTTGGACCTTGCTTTGGACTTATACGCTGCAAACCTCTACAACCCTTGGACACGGCACACGGACAAACTACTATGCTGCTCTCTCCACTCCATGACCCAGGCTTACGGACAATCGATTACGCTGCCCTCTCCAATCCACGACCCTTGGCATATGGACATAAACCTTCTATGCCGGAGCTGTCAAGTACGGTATCATTTACATTCTTGTTACCCGGACCAGCTACACTACTACCACACTCCGGCCGTGCCCTCATTTGCTGCTAGGTGTGTGGTTTTACCCTTTCCACCTCATTCCCGGGGTTTCGTCTGGCTTGTGGGCAGGCCGAGCGTTATATATATATATATATATATATATATATATATATATATATATATATATATATATATATATATATATATATATATATATATATATATGTGTGTGTTTATATATGTATGTGTATGTGTGTACTGGTATGTATGTGGATATATATATATATATATATATATATATCAAAAAATAAATAGACAATACCGTTCTGTGGCTAACAAAATGCTTTTATTTATGCGAGCTTTCGAGATACACTGATCTCTTCTTCCGGCGATGTTACAATGAATGAAGCAAGCAAAGGGTATACTTAAAAACAGTGTCTCTTGGAGTTTTAATCAAGATCAATTATGCTTACAAGACAGGGGATTGGCTACCAGTAGCGTATATACCGGTATCAGCCTTATCCCGCAATCTACGGCGCCTTAGGAAGCCCACAACGGGGCGAAACGCGTTGCTCTTTCTTGTTAGCAATTTTGGACACTCAAAGCCACCGTCGAGGAGTAGGACAACAGGAATGCAGCACCATATCCGGACGCGGAGGCAGTTAGCTGCGTGCCACGCACCCTACGATAACATCCTAAAGACTGGCTGTACTCTTTTATTCGTTTTTTATCATTGCTGTTTTAATTTAGTGTTTTTTAATGCTTAAATAAAGGACTGGTACTCTGTATTTGAGACTGTACTTCGTCTAATTACCAAAGGGGGGAGCGTCCTGCCACTCTCCCTACACCTGAAAGCAACGTTGAAGCTTAAAGAGGTTTTTTTTTAAAAAGATACCCAGATGTGTGCTTACTCACACAAGGCCGTGTGAGTATCATTTTTATACATATCATACTTATCATTTATCACCTACTATTTGTATGTGTTTATAAGACACTGAACACGGTCACCTTTTATGTGAAAGAAAAAAAGAAAAGATACCTCCCCCATAAGTTGCACTCACACTTATCCGTGTGAGTGACTGCAGTTATTTGCTGCTTTATTTTACATTATAGCCAGACACCCAATACTATTATCTGTATTTTCTCTCATACTTTGTTTATATATTTGTTTGCCTTGAGGGCGACGTCTGAATGGAAAGTCGTCGGCGAACCTGAGAATATATCTGGACCTGAGAAGAAAGAAAACCACCACAGCAGGAAAAAAAGATCACAAAGAAACCTTGATGTGATAGCATTTACACAAGGCCGTGTAAGTGTGTTTTCATTTGTATTACCCCCACCATCATTTATTAGAGGTTACACATATCACTATACCATTCCTCTACCTGTGCTCCCCCTTTCTTTCTGTATCCCTGTACCAACAAGGATCCTGGATAGATCCTATTGGGGTCAGAGCCATAGGAGAGACGACGACATTGAGGGGATCCTTGCAAAACAAATTTAAGGTTGTAAACTACTTATTGCATTTACCCCGTTTAATATACACATTGGAGGGAGCGCCCGGGTTTTTCCTGTTCTCTTGGAATGTTATCCACCCCTGACGAAGTCCTTAGTGACGAAACGCGTAGGGCGTTTCCCAAAGAGGCGAGTTTGTGGCTGACATTACTGCACGAACGGAAAGAGTACCTTGGAGCTGTTGCTATTTTGCTTGGGACTGCTGTCGCTTCCGGTTTTGCAGTTGCCTGCTGGTGAGCAGTGAGAGCTGTGGGAGGTGTATCTGGAGGGGGTCTCTGACCGTGTTTCTGATTATTACATCATCTGGCTAAATATTCCACAGTAAGATATATATGTATTGGTTTTTTTTTATATGTATTGGGTAGGTGGGTTTATTGTATGCATTTGGGTGGGGGGAGGTTGTATATATTTAGGGGGTGGGGATTTTTTAAAATGTATTTGGGGGTGGGAAGTTTTTGGTATATATCTTGTGGGAGTGGAGGGAATGGGTGAGCGTGGGGTAATTGATGGAGGGAGAGGATAGAGCGGTGAGTGAGGAAAAGAGGGAGAAGAGTGAAACGCAGGGGAGAGAAATTCATGTGAGAGGGGAGAGTGAGAGGGGGTGAGACGGAAGCGAGAGAAATACATGGGAGAGAGGGAAAGAGAGGGGGCTCGTGAGGTGTGAAATGGGGGGGCAGCGGGCAATACCGACGATACAGGGGGGTCCCTGCTTAAAATGTTTGTGCCGGGCCCCACGATTTCTGTTGGTGGCCCTGATTGTCTCTGTACAATAAAACCTTTTTAAAAAAATCTAATCCTATGCTTAAAAGCTGTGTTAAAAGCGAGCATTTGCTTATAAAGGTTCCATGTAAAAATGGATTTCAGGTAAAAGGTGACACATTGTGTGCCCATTTGCATGTCATTTCCCGGAATCCCTTGCTGCAGTGGAAGCACTGTATGCTAGGTGATAATGGTGAAAGGCAGGGTTGCATACCTGTCTAAGACATGTGAAAGTGCTCACAAGTAATATTTTTATTTGCTATATGCTGGAGGGTTTTTAGTAACCTTTTCACCAACCATAACCTAAATAATGTGTGGTGAAGACTTACCCAAAGTCTCAAATTGCAAAGCCAGAACAACCAACCTCACGCTGATGAGACCCACAAGGTTGAAACAGTCTGTCTGTGAGTGGGTTTACTGGCTTTGCATCTCATCCCAGGCTATGTTTAAATGCTGTGTTTAAAACAGTGAGCGTTAGCTTATGGGTTCCATGTAATAATGGACTTGAGTCATGCAGTCCACAGGAATACCATCATGATATTCAAGTCACGCCAAAAAAATCATAAATAGCTGCCAATGGAGAACACTCTATGCGTTTCGCCCGTGGGGGGCTTAATCCCGGAGTGACTTGAATATCATGGTGCTATTCCTGTGGACTGCATGACTTATTCCTACATATGTCGGAGTAATACTCCATTGGACTGACTCGTCTACATTTTACTGACAGCTGAGTATCACTTCCTCTGCTGCCTTGAGTCTTTATCTCTTGTGGGATTTATACATATGTTTGTCTGATCCAGCATAGGGCAATGGCTCTCACCTGCATTCTATAGCCATGTATCCTGTTTGCTTTTTTGTAGAAACCACAGGCATTCTCTGCATCCATGCTTCCTGATTTGTTTATATAATTTTCCTGGTTAGTGCTGTTCAGGGTTTGAGTATTTTTTTTATCTTTTTCTCCCCTGTGCCTCCCCCTTGGTTTAAGATATTATAATTATTTTTGTTCTTATGTACACTATTGTGTATATAGGTTTATTCATGTTATACTTTTCCTTGTGCCCTGAGTCCAGCTATATGTTCTGTAGCTAGGGTCTTTAGGGTTTTTTTTGTACCATTTAGCTTATTTGTGTCGCCTTATATAGTTGTTAGGTTTATTATTATGATACATTTTTTGTTATTGGTTCATTTTTCAGCATTATTTACTTTTTCTCATTATTAGTCAGTCACAGCTCCCATGTATTTTTGCTGCCTTTAGTGTATTTATGTTTTTAATGTTAGTGTGTCTTATTGCTCGCTATTAAAATCAATTCTTTTTCTACTTTGACTTTGTATCCAAGTCTTTTTTCTATATTTGGTTAGTTATTTTGTGGTATGTTTAGAGTGCTATTTTTGGGGATTGTCTTAGTCTTTAGTGTGTTTTACATTATCTTCATCCCCTAGCACCAGCAGTTTCCCTTAATTATTTTACTTTTGACTTTCTTGGTTTATATTTTATATCAAGGTAGTCTGTCTAATTTTTGGGTCTGGTTTAACCATATATATATATATATAGTGTGAGCAACATCCCTTTTGTGTGTTTGTTATATATATTGTGACAGAAACCAGGGGATGGTAATAAATTCCGTATATAGGGCTCCCAGGATACTAGACAGTTTCTATCCTGTTTGGCCTGGGAGTGCAGCCTTATAATACATACACTCCATCCCACAGTTTGGCAAGCGCTGGAACTGAGGGATGAGAGATCCAGACCAGAGTTTGTCTGCTGCCTGATTTCTGTCACCTGTCATGCTAATTAGGAATCAGGTATGAAAGACTGATTTCCTGTTTGCTCTGGTCTCCCCACAAGAGCCAGGAGGCTGGAAGGCTGCTGAACTACAGAGGGGAGAAGCCTCTTCCCCAAACAGGTTCAATCTTTCTGTTCATTTGTGTAAGACTGCAAAAGTACCGTGTTTTGATGTTGGAAGTGGAAAAGCCACTTCCAACCCTGAGTCAGGGATATCTAAGTTAAGTTATCGCTCAGGTGAGCAGCTTTTGTTTTGATCTGTTTTCTGTTGTATGCACTGTGGCAGTCTCAGTGCCTGGGACTGAATAAACCAGGCATAGCCTGTTTAAAGGAACAGTACGTGACGCCTCATCATTTAACCTACCCTAAAAGACCGTGTTCTAAACAGTCCCGGACAAACGACGGAGCCCCGGAGTAAGCCGTTTGTCACATATGGTGGAGAATGCGGGCAGAGCACTAGGGGGTCTGCGGGTTGAAGAACTTTGAAAAAAAAAAAAAAAAAAAGTTTTTTTCATCCTCTGCAAACAAGATGGAAGACGTGGTGGGTGCGCTGGTACGCAATGTCGCTGCCCAGAAAGACGCGAATGAAACCCAGCAACAGCTGTTAATAGCCCAGCAAGAAACTAATGCAAACCAGCAGCAGACGAATGCAGCCCATCAACAGCTGCTAATAGCCCAGCAAGAGATTAATGCCAACCAGCAACAGGCGAATGCCAACCAGCAACAGGCGAATGCAAACCAGCAACAGACGAATGAAGCCCTGCAAAACGCAAATGCAAACCAGCAAGAGACAAACCGCTTGCTGAGAGAGGAGCAACAGCGGTTCGCTCAGGGCTTACAGCAGGAACTCGAGATCCTGAGGGGGACTATCAGTAACCTTCCACTGGCAGCGGCAGCCCCAGTACTGAAAATGACCAGGGCAAGCCACTACCTTCAGAAGATGGGACCCTCGGATGATGTGGAAGCCTATCTTCTCACGTTTGAACGCACGGCACAGAGAGAGGGATGGCCAGAAGCTGAGTGGGCTGGTCTAATCGCACCCTTCCTAAGCGGCGAACCCCAGAAGGCTTACTTTGATCTAGAGCCAGCCGAAGCTAACGTCTATGCAAAATTGAAGTTCGAGATCCTCGCCCGCCTCGGCGTAACCACGGCTGTTCGCGCCCAAAGGTTTCACGCATGGTCCTTCACGATGGATAAAGCCACCCGAAGCCAGATGTATGACCTCATCCACCTCGCCCGGAAGTGGCTACAACCCGAGATCAACTCAGCCAGCCACATCGTGGAACGGTTGGTCATGGACCAGTTCTTGAGGAAACTTCCCTCTGCCTTACGCCGTTGGGTCAGTCGGAGTGACCCCCACAATGCGGATGAGCTTGTGGCCCTCGTAGAAAGGTACAATGCAGCAGAAGAGCACCCGCAACCCACAGTCGTGGAGCAACCCCACTACCCGAGGTTCCAGGACTCTTCCAGAGACGGTAAAAGGGTACCGGGGTTAAGGGGCGCTGAAGAGCGGCGACCACCTTCACGCAGCACCAGCAACAGTGGTTCGCACACTAAGGGCAATAGCCAACATGGGGAGCCGGGAAAAGGCTCTAAGTGGGACACAGACTATGTACCTAAATGTGTAAACTGTCATGAGAGGGGCCACACAGCAAAAATCTGCCCACTAAATGATGAGCCCATGCAATGCAACAGCGTGGAACCTTATTCGCTGTTGTCCCAATGTATGGGCCCTAGCCCAGAGGACCCCTTGAATAACCATCTGTGGGCATTTGTAAAGGTTAATGGTAAGAGGGTTCGGGCACTTCTTGACTCTGGGAGCATGGTCACACTAGTGTCCGAATACCTCTTGCCCATTAAGAAGAAACAGGGAAACAGTTCACAAAGAGTGGCAATTTGTTGTATACATGGGGATAATCATGAATATTCCACTGTTGATGTTTTTTTTGAAACAGAGTTTGGTTCTTTAGATTTCAAGGTGGGTATTGTACCCAAACTGGCACATGATGTGTTAATAGGGACCGACTTTCCCCATTTTCTAAAAATGTGGTCCCCCGCTCAGAATAGCGCCCAGAGTTCAATAGCGGACCATAATGAAGTATTAGAAGAAACAAATCCTTTCCCTTTTTCAGAAATGGAGGTTGACGAGGGCCCAAATAAGAAGGGGGAAAAGGAGGAGTGCTGTAAAATTCCCTTCCCCATCACTACTTTGGTAGGGAATACCCCAAATCAAGATGTTGAGCAGACACTTACCACCCCAGAACCGGATAAGACCCTCGCTGACATAGAGGTCAGTCCTGGGAGTTTTAAGAAGGCCCAGTGGGAGGACCCCACATTAGCGGTAGCAAGGGGAAATATACGGGACCAGAATAGTACTCCTGGCCAACCAGATAGGTCACTTGCTTACCCCTACTTCGAGGTAGAGAACGACCTAGTATATCGGGTTGATAAAAGGAAATCAGTTACAACTAAACAATTGTTGGTACCACGGACATTCCGTAACGTAGTATTACACCTCGCACATAGTCATCCATTGGGGGGACACCTAGGGGTGGAAAAGACAAAAGAAAAGGTTCTTCGAAGCTTCTATTGGCCTGGGGTTCTGGCAGAAATTACGAATTATTGTTCCTCATGCCCAGAATGTCAGATCACCGCCCCGTTCAAGGCGTACCGCAGCCCATTGGTACCCCTTCCCATAATAGAGGTACCATTTGACCGGATTGCTATGGATCTAGTAGGACCCCTAATAAAGTCTGCTAGGGGACATCAGCATATATTGGTAATATTAGATTATGCCACCCGATATCCGGAGGCAGTTCCCCTACGTAGCACCTCAGCTAAAAACATAGCAAAAGAGTTAGTAGTTCTGTTTTCCCGGGTCGGGATTCCTAAAGAGATTCTATCTGACCAGGGAACACCATTTATGTCCCAAGTAACGAAAGAGCTATGTAAACTCCTAAAAATCAAGCATCTCAGAACCTCAGTCTATCATCCACAAACAGATGGTTTAGTGGAAAGGTTCAATAAAACCTTAAAGAGCATGTTACGGCGGGCGGTTGATAAAGATGGGAAAAACTGGGATTGTTTGTTACCGTACCTGTTATTTGCCATTAGGGAAGTTCCCCAATCATCCACGGGCTTCTCCCCGTTTGAACTATTGTATGGCCGACACCCAAGGGGCTTACTGGATATAGCCAAAGAGACTTGGGAACACGAGGTTACCCTTTACAGAAGTGTAATAGAGCATGTTGCCCAGATGCAGGACCGCATTGCTGCAGTCCTACCCATAGTGAGGGAACACATGGAGAAAGCTCAAGAAGCACAAAGGAATACATATAATAAGGGTGCTAGGGTCAGAATTTTTTCTCCAGGTGATAGGGTACTAGTTCTGGTTCCCACCGTGGAGAGTAAATTCCTTGCTAAATGGCATGGGCCATATGAGGTCTTGGAAAGAGTGGGAGAAGTAAATTATAAGGTAAGACAGCCAGGTAGGAGGAAACCTGAGCAAATTTACCATATAAACCTACTCAAGCCCTGGAAAGATAGAGAAGTCTTGTTAACCCTAGTACCCCCAGGTCCGTCAGAGAATCAAGAAACTGACCCAGAGGTTAGCATAGCTGAAACCCTGTCTGTTCATCAGAAACGAGAGGTTCAGAATTTAGTGAAAAGAAACAAAGAAATCTTCTCTATACGGCCAGGTAGAACTAGCGTAATTGAACATGACCTAGTCTCTGAACCGGGGGTCCGAGTTAACCTTAAACCGTACCGAATCCCAGAGGCCAAAAGAAAGGCTATAAGTTTAGAGGTTAAAAAAATGCTAAAACTAGGTGTAATTGAGGAATCCCAAAGTGGGTGGAACAGCCCTATAGTCTTAGTCCCAAAGCCAGATGGTACAACAAGGTTTTGTAATGACTACCGGAAACTAAACGCGGTGTCAAAATTTGATACTTATCCTATGCCCAGGGTAGATGAACTTGTAGAGAGACTGGGCAAAGCCCGATATCTCACAACCCTAGACCTAACAAAAGGGTACTGGCAGGTTCCCCTCACAGAAAGGGCAAAAGAAAAGACAGCCTTCTCAACCCCAGACGGCCTCTTTCAGTATAAGGTGTTGCCTTTTGGCTTACATGGAGCTCCCGCCACATTCCAAAGAATGATGGATACAATTTTAAAACCACATGCTCGGTATGCTGCCGCCTACCTGGATGATGTGGTAATCCATAGTGAAGATTGGCAATCCCACCTTCCAAAGGTCCAAGCTGTGCTTGACGCAGTCCGGTCTGCTGGACTAACTTCTAACCCCGCTAAATGCACTATTGGTCTGGAGGAGGCCAAGTATCTGGGATATTCTATTGGCAGAGGTTTACTCAAACCCCAAACACTCAAAGTGGAGGTGATACAAAATTGGCCAAGGCCAGTTACAAAAAAAACAAGTAAGGACCTTTTTGGGGTTAATTGGGTACTATAGAAGGTTTATTCCCAATTTTGCAACTAAGGCAACCCCACTAACTGACCTCACAAAAGCAAGAGGACCGCTAATGGTAAAGTGGTCCCCCGAAACCGAACAGGCCTTTAGAAGCCTGAAAGAAGCTCTCTGTGCCCAACCAGTGTTGGTCACACCTGACTTCTCCAAAGAGTTCGTAGTCCAAACCGACGCATCTGAGGTAGGGCTGGGGGCGGTACTCTCCCAGGAGTCTCAAGGTGAGGAGCACCCCATCCTTTATTTAAGTAGGAAACTAAATCCCCAGGAGAAAAATTACTCCATAGTAGAGAAAGAGTGTCTCGCAATAAAGTGGGCTGTAGAGACGCTCAAATACTACCTGTTGGGGAGAAAATTCCGGTTGGTCACAGATCATGCACCCCTTACCTGGATGTGTCAAAACAGGGAAAAGAATGCTAGAGTGACCAGGTGGTTCCTAAGCCTACAACCCTTTAAATTTTCTGTGGAACACAGGTCAGGGCACAAACATGGCAATGCTGACGGGTTGTCAAGGATGCACTCCCTAATATCCATGGTCGCTCATCCCTCGAGGTCTGAGCTGGGGGGGAGGATATGTGACAGAAACCAGGGGATGGTAATAAATTCCGTATATAGGGCTCCCAGGATACTAGACAGTTTCTATCCTGTTTGGCCTGGGAGTGCAGCCTTATAATACATACACTCCATCCCACAGTTTGGCAAGCGCTGGAACTGAGGGATGAGAGATCCAGACCAGAGTTTGTCTGCTGCCTGATTTCTGTCACCTGTCATGCTAATTAGGAATCAGGTATGAAAGACTGATTTCCTGTTTGCTCTGGTCTCCCCACAAGAGCCAGGAGGCTGGAAGGCTGCTGAACTACAGAGGGGAGAAGCCTCTTCCCCAAACAGGTTCAATCTTTCTGTTCATTTGTGTAAGACTGCAAAAGTACCGTGTTTTGATGTTGGAAGTGGAAAAGCCACTTCCAACCCTGAGTCAGGGATATCTAAGTTAAGTTATCGCTCAGGTGAGCAGCTTTTGTTTTGATCTGTTTTCTGTTGTATGCACTGTGGCAGTCTCAGTGCCTGGGACTGAATAAACCAGGCATAGCCTGTTTAAAGGAACAGTACGTGACGCCTCATCATTTAACCTACCCTAAAAGACCGTGTTCTAAACAGTCCCGGACAAACGACGGAGCCCCGGAGTAAGCCGTTTGTCACAATATATATATATATATGACAAACAAAAAAGAAAAAAGCAGCGCCTCTATTAAGCCAGAACCATAAAGTGCAAGAACTATATAAAATAATTAATAAATAATAAGTTATAATAGTATATGATAAATGAACAATATAAACTATATGGTATAAAATATATATATATAATCAAATCAATCTATAAACCATAAACTAATTCAATAAATATATGAATATAAATATGCAACATAAAACATCAAAAACAGAGAAAAAAAAGAGTATAAAAACCAGTCCTCAAAAATAAGTCCAGTATTGATGTGGGTTCCGGTATGGAGGGTCTCCGGCAGCTCTCAGTGTGGTCAAACCAAGTCCACAGTGAATCTAGGGGAAAAAAAGGAAGAGAGAGCGCATGCCCATAGCGTAAAATTGTATTTTAATGAGGGGAGGGGGAAAGGGGGGTAAAAAATGCACTCACAAGGGTACAATAAAATCAAGCATTGTGTGATATAATCACCACCATCCGGTACGTGTCTGCAACGTCTTGGGGCAGTCCCAGTCTTGCAGTCTCAGGATCGTACTCCTAAACAGATGTCCAGAGCAGATGGTATTCACTCCTGCAGTATAAGAGTCCTGTAAGATGGCTCCGTGTTGTAGGAGCTTCTGCAGCAGTGCGCATGGATCAGTCCGTTCCAGCGCTCGTTAATGATGTCAGTGTCAATGCGTCTGACGTGATGAAGCTCCCTGACGCATTTCGTCACTCTCGGGTAACTTTCTCAAAGGGTAGTGTGGAGATGGGGGAGGTCCGGTATTATATAGAGAGTCCAATCATCTCAATTACTTTGATCGTCCCCCCATTCTCAGCTGAAAGTGCTAAGTGCTCCTACATATATGCAAATGCCTTAATTCAAGTGTTAAAATAAAAAGTATCTAAAAGTACTTAAAGAAGCTTGCTGGATTGGAGATAAACAGTACATACTATGTCACATGAGATATATAGCTCGCCATAAATGGGATTCATTTATGGCGAGCTATATATCTCATGTGACATAGTATGTACTGTTTATCTCCAATCCAGCAAGCTTCTTTAAGTACTTTTAGATACTTTTTATTTTAACACTTGAATTAAGGCATTTGCATATATGTAGGAG
The DNA here is from genome assembly GCF_040206685.1 of Ascaphus truei. Classification (NCBI taxonomy): domain Eukaryota; kingdom Metazoa; phylum Chordata; class Amphibia; order Anura; family Ascaphidae; genus Ascaphus; species Ascaphus truei. The sequence continues at coordinate 258,166,746 of NC_134487.1, read as the reverse complement.
CACTTAGCACTTTCAGCTGAGAATGGGGGGACGATCAAAGTAATTGAGATGATTGGACTCTCTATATAATACCGGACCTCCCCCATCTCCACACTACCCTTTGAGAAAGTTACCCGAGAGTGACGAAACGCGTCAGGGAGCGTCATCACGTCAGACGCATTGACACTGACGTCATTAACGAGCGCTGGAACGGACTGATCCATGCGCACTGCTGCAGAAGCTCCTACAACACTGAGCCATCTTACAGGACTCTTATACTGCAGGAGTGAATACCATCTGCTCTGGACATCTGTTTAGGAGTACGATCCTGAGACTGCAAGACTGGGACTGCCCCAAGACGTTGCAGACACGTACCGGATGGTGGTGATTATATCACACAATGCTTGATTTTATTGTACCCTTGTGAGTGCATTTTTTATCCCCCTTTCCCCCTCCCCTCATTAAAATACAATTTTACGCTATGGGCGTGCGCTCTCTCTTCCTTTTTTTCCCATATATATATATATACTGCACCGACACACTTTATTCGAGCAAATACCCGGTATGTACCTGGCAGATACCTGGAATGCGCCGCTCCTCACCTCTGACAAGCCCCGTTGCGTTTGCCTTCCCAGCCTGGGTTCATGCCTGGCTGACGGGCGGCTGATCTGTTAAATGATAATGATTAGGATTTAATAGGCTGCAATGCTTCGCGTGTCTACCAGATGGCATAAATTCATGAATTGTAATGCAGTATATATATATATACTGTGCAGTATTGCAGCCAGCGGGAATAAAATGCTTCAATCCCTGCTTGGAAAATACCTCAATGCACTCGGGCAGAAAACAGTCACAAACCTCAATACACCCGGGTATACCCGAATTCGTGGGACTAGCCAAGCTCGAATAAAGTGTGTCGCCAGTGTATATATATATATATATATATATATATATATATATATATATATCTCGGATAAGCAAGAACAACAGGCACTCCGTCGGGAAAATCAAGATGATGGGTGCAAATCCTATATAGAATAAATAGGCAATACGATACCATGTTTGAGACAAATTTTAAGACCTGCTAAGGAACAGATGATTGTTATTATGTCCTAATATGTAAAACCATAGAATTCAAAGAGAGTGTACTTTCTTTTTCACACAACTGTATATATATATATATATATATATATATATATATATATATATATATATATATATATATATGTATATATATATGTATATATATATATATATATATATATATATATATATATATATATATGTATATATGCAATATGATACCGTGTTAGAGACGAATATCTAGAGGCAGCACTCCAAAAGGTAGTCAAAAAACTTTGTATTATCAATACATCATATCTAACGTTTCGGTCCTACGTGCGGGACCTTTCTCATCACCTTGAGAAAGGTCCCGCACGTAGGACCGAAACGTTGGATATGATGTCTTGATAATACAAAGTTTTTTGACTACCTTTTGGAGTGCTGCCTCTAGATATTCGTCTCAAACACGGTATCATATTGCATATATACATATATATATATATATATATATATATATATATATATATATATATATATATATATATACAGTTGTGTGAAAAAGAAAGTACACTCTCTTTGAATTCTATGGTTTTACATATTAGGACATAATAACAATCATCTGTTCCTTAGCAGGTCTTAAAATTAGGTAAATACAACCTCAGATGAACAACAACACACAAGATATTACACTGTGTCATGATTTATTTAACAAGCAGCCACATGTACATTGGATGATAGAGTCGATGAGCAATTCTGCTCAAGGGAGTGGTACCCAAAAGGAACTGACACATCCATCCATAAGATTCCCACAGTACCTAAAGCGCCTCCTCCTTATATCAGTCAACCTGGGTCCGTGACTTTGAACAGGTGAGTTCTAACCCAGAAAAGAGGAATGATGCCGTACCTATCCTTATTGTTGCTGAGATGCCTCTATTGACCATTTAGGTGGGACCGTTGAGGGACAATACTATTCAGGTATTTTTTGTGGGTTTGCCTCAGATTTCACAAGCGGTGGAGCAAGAGAATCCCACTGTTGCAGCATCATCGATTGCTGCAGGAGTTTGTGTTGCGTAGCTACCTGGGTAAGGTTAAGTGCTTTAAGTTAAATATGTTTAGGTGTGAAGGTAGAGTATTACATGTTATTACAGACTGTATAACTATCTATATATTTCTGTGTATTCTAACATTGTCAATGTGTACCCATGCAATGTTGGCAACATTGGGTCTAGTTAGGGGAAAGTGTAACCCCATCCCCTCCCCAAAAGGGTTAATAGCAATGTTAGTGTATGGTAGGTTCCACCCTGGGAACTCACTTAGATTAAGGTTAGGAACCTGTTAGAGCTTACCTGCACATTTGGCTGCATCATATTTTGCAACCTTAATTCCATGGCTTGGTTATCTCATCCTCCTACTTATCTACTCATCCCTCACCAGATAGATTTTGTTCCCTATAGGTTACCTCCAGACAGTGTGTGTTTCTATTGAGGGGTGTACTAAGCATTTCATCTCAGCGACACTGACGGGCAGACTGGTTACACTCACTGCACTTATCTTATCATTCTGAACAAACATTTGGACTGTAGGTGATCCTCTATTCACATACGGAGCCCACCCAAATGTTTATTTATTTGAGTGTTTTTGAGTATCCGGGAACCTATGCGTCTATATACTGCACTAAGCTAATTAAGCAGCAACAGCAGTGTTTTTAAGTACACTGTGTTAGAACATTAACAATGTTATTCACTCATAGAGAGTTCTGACTAATAGTATTTAAACTCTAATCACTGCTAGTGTTTATGTTTATATTTTATGCCACACGTATGTACATTGATGTATTAAAAGTTACATTTTATTTATTCATCATAATTTCTTATTCTTTATCCACATTTAGCAGTGTGCACCATATACTGTATAGGATCTCTTTTGGTGTTCTCTTCCATGCACACTTTATCTGTTTTATTATTAACTCCTAGGTAGCACCTGCTCTTAAATTTTCATTCTAGTTGAGCGAAGACTCTCCATACAATTGGTGATTCCTTAAAACATCCATATAGGACACACATTTGTTTTACATCTACATTTACCATGAGATTATTTGTGCCCTGATTCACCTTGGATATTCTACTACAGACCCTTGGAAAGTCTGACTATTTGGAGCTGTCTTCAAACTTTGGGTTGTATATTAATTTAATATTAATTTTGATGACTTTAAGACACACAATATGTTTTACACTTTGAAGATATTCTCTTATATAAAGATGTCTCCATCTTCCCTCTCTCACCTAGTGTCTTTATGAAAAAAATGATGTGCCATCTAGCGGACACATACTGAATGGCAATTAAAATAAAGCCCACCAAATCACAGGCTGTGATTCTGTTGGCTGCCAATGTCCGGACGACGTTGGTCAAAGTGTGCCTGTGAGCTGGAATCTCACGCTTTCTAATGGTACGGAAGGCATTAAGTTTTGTTATGCCTGTAAGCTGCGGGGAAAGCAGCTGCAGGCAACCCATTCACTAACATGTTGTTCAGCTCTGCCCATCTATATCCAGCAGCCTTTAAGGAATTTTCTCTTGTGTGTTTGCCATACAATACTGTATGTGTGTTGTCCTGGAATTTGAATCCCAGATCGTTTCCCGTATTACACTTTTCACTTATATACTGTAGTATAATGTACAATCTATAACTTTACAAAATTATAAATATTAAATACAATATCAAGAAACATTTGACCAATTATTTTCTCTGTGAGCTATGGTTAATTATTTTTTTGGATTAATTTAAGGTATCTACAGTAAAGAAGTAGCAAGGAAATCGGGTAAATTGTTTAAGGTCATATCGTTTATACTGAAGTTGGATTGGAGCTTCCAACTCAAACTCCAAACCTTCGCTAGACTGACAGTATCATTTTTTGTTTATTATTAGAAAATATATATTTAAATACTAGTATCAACATACCATAAATATTACTGTTTTCAATTTCTGGTTCTATAAATGCAAATGTCTAATTATCTGTGCATTTTTTTTGAGTAATTATATTTGTAGTACTTATTGAAGCACATCTCTTTTTATTATATAATCCTTGTACAGTCATTTAAGGGATTATAATAATAACTATTTGAGGACAGTTACACAGGGAGACACATTATATAATAATTTTAATGTTATGAAATTAGTACACAGAAACTTTTGGTTCTTTTACCGCCATCTAGAGGTGTATAGTGAAACAGGAACATAATTTGGTATGCAAATCTGAGAAGCATTTATTAAAGACATGACCAATTGTAATTTTGAATAGACTTAAGAGGCACATTTCTGTCCCCATTATAACACTAAAAACGTAACCAAACAATTAAAGTAAAGTAAATAAAAATAAGTTCTATTGTTGGGACAATAATAGAAGTAAAAGATAGAATAACAGAATGGTATTTAATAAATAATGTTTACAAATACTGTATGTTATTTTCTTGAGAAATTTCTACATCAATAAATGTATATGAAAATACTTGTATGAAATAAAAGATTTAAAAAGTTGAGTATTTTCATGTCCCAGACGTTCTCTAAGACTGGTACTGTACAGTATTGTACAGTACAAGACCAAAAAATCTTTACTTGACCTGCACACCTCAGGAGTTAGGTACAGTAGTCAGATAATTTTACTGTAAACAAGGGACATGGTGCACAACGTTTTGGGGTACACATGTCCCTTCTTCATTTGCAGATGGCAACAAGTGCCACCTGTACCTGAGGAAGGGATGTTTGTAGTCAGGAAGGAAGATGCAGACACACAGACTTATTCTTCATGAAAATTTATTATGCCAGTGAAACCAACGTTTCGGCAGGACAGGGCCACCTTGAAAAAGGCAGCACTGTCTAGCCGAAACGTTGGTTTCACTGGCACAATAAATTTTCATGGATAATAAGACCGTGTGCCTGCATCTTCCTTCCTGACTACTCATTCTGGGAACCTTGGATCTTCCTGAACAAGTGCATCGGCAGCTAAGTACCCCACCTCTATACCACAGAGAAAAGAAAGAATTGCCTGCGCCAAATCAGTCCTTTAAATAATAATAACTCCGAAAAAAAAAAAAAAACGTCTCTTGAAAAGTCCCAAAAGTGTCCTTGAACAGATAGGCAGTGAAGGGGTCAATGAACGGCTCACACCAAATGGTAGTGCAATATGTAAAAAAGAGAAGAAAACAAACAGATAATGGTGCAGTACGCCAAAAAAGTTGACATTAAAACATTAAAAACTCACACATGACAAACATAACACACAATAACAGACAGACACTAGCAAGGCTATAATCCTAACAAAAAGCTATTTATTAACATAGAAATACTGGGTTCCGGAGGATACAGCACTTAAGTCCAGAGGGGTAAAATTGAAACCCTACTTACAGGACAGTGGATGGTAAAAGCAGTAAGGCTGAAGATCGCTCAAGTGCTCTTCTCTGATGATAACTGGAGCTCCTTTCGGAATTGCCTCGTGTGGGGGATGGATGTTGAGTTGCACGAAAACCGGAACTTCCGGGTGGATGTGACGTCACACGCCACGGTGTTACCGAAATCGCTGCTCTTCTTCCTTTCCTTTCCCCCCACAGCCTACACAAATGCTGCCAATATCCTCCACAACCAAACGAACAGCTCTAAAAACAGGATAATCTCCCAACGACGTTTCATGCACATACGTGCACTTCTTCAGGGGGTGTGACTTGCCCTGACAATCAGCAGTTTATATACACTGCATGGGTGGTTCTAATTAACTAATTAGATAACACAGTGTTATTTTAACCCATCGATTGCCATAGTCAGAGCTAGACAACATCAAAGCTTGCTAAACATACATTACACAACATTAAACAGCACATAAAAACATAAAAACATAAAAACATTAAAACATTTAAAATTGAATATTAAAATAATAAATAATGGGGCTGACAGAAAATGAACATAATATATCATATTATAAAAAGGCTTTTAATTCGAAGTCTATGTTCAGCCCTCTAGGGGACAGTGTTTTTAGTTCATAAATCCAGTATGCTTCACGCATACTGGCCTGTTTTAATCTACTCCCACCTCTTAGACTGGGCTTAACCACTTCAATGTCCTGGCAGCGCAAACCTTTAGGATTTTTATTATGGCACAAAAGAAAATGATGGGAGACACTATGTGTGACCAATCCTTTCTTGATGTTATAATCATGCTCATAGACACGTCTCTGGAAGGTTCTCCAAGTTCTGCCATTATACTGCAAGCCACAAGGGCATTGAAGCGAGTATATTACAAAGGTGGAATGGCAATTAATAAATGTCTTAATGGGATAGCTTCCAGAGATTACATTAGATGTAAAATGTTTAGCATTCATATTATAGGAGCAAGCCACACATTTCGCACAAGTGAAAAATCCTTTAGGACCCCCTATCTGTTTCTGTTTCTGTTGCTTAACTGGACAACTCTGGGCTAATTTGGATTTTAAATTATTAGCCTTAGAGAATATAATTTGGGGTTTTTCTGGGAGAATGCCCACCAATATATCATCTTTTAACAAGATGGGCCAGTATTTGTTTATAATCTGTTTTATTTTAGGGGCCATCTTGTTATACTGGGTAATAAAAGCAACTTTATTATTACATTTTTCTGTTGTGTCTTTTTTCTTATTATTATATTTGAGTAAAGTATCTCTTTCTATTTTAGTAACTTGTTCGAATGCCTCATCTAAGAGACTCTCTGGATATTTTCTCTCAAGAAATTTACTTTTTAGGTCTTTTGCCTGCATTTTAAAAGGCTCATCCTCAGAGCAGTTGCGCTTAAGGCGCACTAGCTGACCCTTAGGGATATTACGTAGCCATTGTGGGTTGTGCTGACTATCTGCACGTACATAATTATTAGCTTGTACTGGCTTGAAAAAAGTCCTGGTGTGAAGTGTATTCTGATCAATATAAATGTGTAAATCTAAAAAATCAATGTGCTCAGTGCTGTGATTGCAAGTACATTTAAGGCTGTGATGATTACAATTTAAATAAGTGCAAAAGGCATCCAGTGAGGCTTGACTGCCTGACCAAACATAAAACACATCATCAATGTAGCACCGCCAGAGCACCAGGCCCGCTCCTAGAGGACAGTTGTTCCAAATAAATTCCTCCTCCCAACTGTCCATAATTGGCATAACTAGGAGCAAACCTCGTGCCCATAGCGGTGCCACATTTCTGAATGTAATAACGTGAATTGAAGGTGAAATAATTGTGAGTCAAAATAAACCAAATACTGTCCACCAAAAAACTCCTTTTAATTGAAGAATAATTGTTTCTATTTTCCAATATGCGAGACATGGCTTGGCAGCCTAGTTTGTGATCAATCACAGTATATAAAGATGTAACGTCAGCCGTAGCCAATATATAACCAGGCTGCCATTCCAGCTCTATACCAGTTGATTGAGTGCGTGTACTACCCCTCTTTTGAAGGGATGTTTTATACCCTGAAACAATGTGAACCACATCACTTGAATACACAGATAAATGGTCTAAAAATATCTCTGCATTGAATGTGTGTGTTTACTCTCTCTTTATATGAATACAGATTTGAGTTTTGTGGCAGTTTTATTGGGTTCCTGCCATGCAGATGGGATACTGTAGCATCATCAGACAGCTCTTCTCACTACTTCTCACTACCAGTACAGGCCCTCATTCTCACCCATTTTGATTACTGTAACCTCCTGCTGTCTGGTCTTCCTGCCTCTCACCTGTCTCCCCTACAATCTATCCTAAACGCTGCTGCCAGAATCACTCTACTCTTTCCTAAATCTGTCTCAGTGTCTCCCCTGCTGAAATCACTTTCCTGGCTTCCGATCAAATCCTGCATCTCACACTCAATTCTCCTCCTCACCTTTAAAGCTTTACACTCTTCTGCCCCTCCTTACATGTCAGTCATAATTTTTCGGTATGCACCATCCTGACTCTTGTGTTCTGCTCAAGGATGTCTTCTCTCTACCCCATTTGTATCTAAAGCCTTCTCCAGCCTTAAATCTTTCTCACTGACTGTCCCACACCTCTGGAATGCCCCTCCCCTCAATACCCAACTACATTAGCACCCTCTCTATTCACCTTTAAGACCCACTTGCTTAAGAAGCATATGTGTACGACCGTGGCTAATACTATACACATGATACATCAAGCTTGGCCCCCCGCAGACACACTTACCAGAATGCCCTCCCACTGTCATTGTACATTCTTCCTTTCTACCAATTAGATTGTAAGCTCCTCAGAGCAGGGACTCCTCTTCCTAAATTTTACTTTTATGTCTGAAGCACTTATTCCCATGACCTGTTATTTGTATTATTTGTTATTTATATGATTGTCAGTATTACTACTGTTAAGCGCTATGTACATTAATGGCGCTATATAAATAAACAGTTTTTAATTGCACTAGGTTATACAAGCATATGCTTTGATATTTTAACCCCTTCTGGGCTTATTTCACATAACACTAGTATGCATTTAGCGTAGGGACCTGCTAAAGAGACTTACCTTGACGTGGTTAGCAGGCTTGGCATTATTTGACCAAAGGATGTATACCAAAAGTCTCCTTTTTTCTTATAGGTATTTACACCATACATATATATATATTCCCCTATGGGAGAAGCGCCGGGATTCACTTTCTGTTTTGCACATTTGTATGGCCATTTCCTTCACTAGCTGCATGCTCTTTACATGGAGAAGCGCACTGATTATATTTGTTTTACATTATTTGTTGGGCCGATTCTAATCCTTTGCAGCACGCTCCTAGAGAGCAACACTACTATGGTGTAATTGAATATATTTAGCCAATCACCTGCAACTGCTTATTGAGCAGGTTGTGGCAGGCCAGCCCCTCCTCTTCTAGGTATATAATCTCCTAGCAAGGTCCCCTTATTCCACTTCACTTACATGTGAGTATCTGTACTGCTATATATCAGTTTTTAATTGCATTAGGTTATACAAGCATATGCTTTGATATTTTAACCCCTTCTGGGCTTATTTCACATAACACTAGTATGCATTTAGCGTAGGGACCTGCTAAAGAGACTTACCTTGACGTGGTTAGCAGGCTTGGCATTATTTGATCAAAGGATGTATACCAAAAGTCTCCTTTTTTCTTATAGGTATTTACACCATACATTTATATATATATATATATATATATATATTCCCCATTAATTGCTATCCCTATGGGAGAAGCGCAGGGATTCACTTTCTGTTTTGCACATTTGTATGGCCATTTCCTTCACTAGCTGCATGCTCTTTACATGGAGAAGCGCAGTGATTATATTTGTTTTGCTATATAAATAAAGACATACAATAAATTACAATACAATACTACGCATCTCAGGAGTTATTTTATTTTAGCAATGTGAACTTATGCACAAATGTTGCAAAAAATGCTACGTTTACCGAAAATGTGAAAAACATTGGGAGGAGCACTTTTGAGGACATTTGAAGAAATTCAAGGTAAACACTATAAACAGACTTTTTATGGAATGCCCCAAGTTGAACATGGAGGACAATGCACATTTTATTTTTATTTTTTGGAACACAGATACTTTTTTAAGTACATATCATTAAGACATGTGTGCCAACACACTGTATTTCTGTGAACCACCTTTTTTGACCAAAACCATTTTGTACCCTTATGGCACAGATTGACAAAAATAGGGGGATGCTTACTTAATGATGTGCATATAATCAAACTGTAATGCAACAGTATACATGAACAAGAGGCATGATGTTTTGAAAGCTCTACATACTTAATCTTATCCACAAAGAACTATCTTGCGAGTCCTTTAAATTGTATCACAGCTTGAAACATGTAGCTATAGCTACTCAAACGTTTCAGAATATATTTATAGATGAATCAATGGCATAGAGAACCAAGCATCAGGACTTCTCTTCATTGAAAAGCCACTAAAGGATTCATTTTCTATTCTGCATTTTCTAATTTGAATATATTAAACTACATTGCATCAAATGTATCTTCTATTTTCATCATCAAGATATATTTGAGGATTGGAACAATGATACAAAGCAATATAAGTTAGGGCTTCAGTCAATTAACATTAATAAAAATGGTTTGTATTAATGTCAACCCATCTCTGATTCATATTTTTTTGTTGTTAACATTATTAATTATAAGCCGACACTAGCCTTTATCTTAGAAGCTCGAATAAAACTTAGCAAACATGCAAATAAATTATTTAGTTTGACGATCTTGGAAAATCAGAATATTAAATAATTGATGGGCTTCATGGCTTAACAAAATTCTGCTCTGCCCCAGGATACTGTTGTTATCAGTTTTCTTCTATGATACAAACATACTGTAATGTTAATCATTCTAAAATGTATACTGTAGGAAGGAAATTATACTAAAGTAGCAATGTAAATTAATGTATTAGTAAATAATTCAGAAGGCAGTTAGAACAACCCCTCCTAATGCAATGCATTATAAGCTACCTACTGCATCAATGGAGCTTACTTACCACCATAGACAATGAGAAATGTAGTTATTTGTGTATTTTATACACAACTAACTTATATACCCAGCGTTGCCCGGGATTTCATTTTCTCATAGGTACTATTTGTTAGAAATATCTTAAGGCAGCTATATGGTTTTCGGAAAGGCTCCATAAGAAAGGTGAAAAGAAAAATTCAGTGAATGTTTTTTGAAGTGGTGTCTCAAGCTGTTCGGTTGTCTCAGTAGGTCGCAGTCATTTTGATTTGTTTGCTTTCGGATGAAGTTGTCCAATGTGTTTGTGTTTTTTTGGAGGCATTTTGAATCCAGCAGACTTGATGAAAAAAGCACTACAACTATAATGAGCAGACTGAATAAAAAAACTACTAAAAATGCACCAGACTGAATCAGTAAGCAGTACTACAATATACTCCACACTGAATCACAAAGCACTATTTAAATTTTCAACAGAGGCTCTAATAACACTTTAGCAGTATTCGTAAGATAGTAACAGGAATGCCTGTTGCACGTCTTTATATAGCAACAATTTTGAAACTTGTAGAATGATACCTGGCTTCACCTTCAGCGCATGCACACAACTGTGACACACAGCACAGTTACACACAGCACACACCTGTCTGCAGTCTCTTAATACAGATTTCCAAATTGTGAGACACCATTTTTACACTCCCATACTTCACGAGGTGCATAGCATTATGGGAAATGTAGTTCTTTGCCATCAGTCATGTCACTGGGGGCGGGTAGTTCTTTGCCATCGCTTCATGTCACTGGGGCCGGGAAGTTCTTTGCCATCCTGTGATGTCACTGGGGGTGGGGTTAGTGTGTTGCAATGTAACCGCCCAGCCGGTTACAAACCCACAAACCAACAAACAATTTTTGACATATAGATAGATAGATAGATAGATAGATAGATAGATAGATAGATAGATAGATAGATAGAAGATAGATTAACTACATGTTAACTATTGATTAAATGTGAGATAATTAGTGCAAAATCACCCAAAAAAGGAAGACAATTTGTAGTGATAGAATGATATATGCAAAAATATTGCTCAAAATAAAATAAAATTTGCATGCAGTTTTTAAGTTAATTTCTTGCTTTCCTTATATAACACCAACAATACTTTGCCATTGGACTAATGGTGAAAAACACATTTTGCATATATCTGTAGCCCCTTTTCCCTGTCACTAAGGAAGACTACCGGTACTGCTATTACCTGAGTGGCAAACAGGAAGACTGATCCTCTGCCACTGGGAGCCTGGGGTATGTGTAACAAGTATACTAACAGCGCCTCCACCCAAGAAGGATCCTCTCACAGTGGGATAGCCCCTTCCAAGACAATACAGCCAGTAGTTGCACACAAGAGTATATGTAACAGTATTTACTAGACAGTACTTACACTGGCGACACACTTTATTGCAGTGTGGCCAGTACCGCAAGCCGGGAGATTTCCCGGCTTGCAAGTGGCAGCCCCTCGGCGTGCCGCGCGTCTCCGATGCGCGGTCACGCGTCATCGGGTGCCTGCGCCCCCTGCACGCACGTCCAGGGCTCCCCGAGGGAGCCATGGAGTCCCGCGATGTGGGGGACAGCGGCAGGGGGTTCCGGGGGACCCGGCGGACCCGGAGAGGAGAGGGGGAAGCCGCGATCGGCGGGCCTCTCCTCCGCTGCTTCGGCGCGCGCCCGGCACCCTCCGGCGCGCGCCAGGTAACTGCTGCGGCAGAGAACGGGCAAATGCTCGAATAAACTCGGCCGCAGCAGTATACCAGGAACATTGCAACGTGGCACATAACAATACATTATATAAGTACACCAACCCACAGTACTTGTGTGCAGGGGCACCAGTGTCCCAGTGTCCCGGCCACAATTGCCAATCCCACCCCAAGTATGTGTGACAGCACTGCCCATGTGAGTTGTTGGTGCACTTATAGATATACCTGCCTTGGTGCTCCAGCCCCCGGGGTGCCGCCAGGTACTAATAAAAAAACGATCAGTCTGCCCACCGAAGATTCACTTCTGCGTGGGGTAGTGTCCGTTTGGAGGGTCCCACCTTAGGATAGTCTCTGGGTTGATGGCCTGGTCTGGTCCCAGATGCAAGCAGCGCACACTGCATGCCTCCATCACAGATGTGCTGACTAAGGCTGAGTCCCCGCTGGTGCTGAGCATGCTTAGTGCTTGGCGGTTGGTGCGTTTACCTTATTAAATCTTTACCTTCCCGTCCTGGCTCACGCGGTGCAGGGATACATGACCCTGCTCTGACCAATGGGGAGAGAGAGAGGCAGTGCTGAGCAGAGAGAGGTGGAAGGGGGGGCATGTGAGTCACAGTTTCTGCAAAAAGAAGTGTGAGGGAAAATAGTGTGTGTAAGCAGCAGCACAAATTTAGTAGGCAGAGGGTGCAATGTGAGTTAAACTGGTGTGAAAAAAACCCAGAGAAAAGTGTTGTAGGATAAAATGACAAACCCAGAGGGAAACACAAGGTGCAATTATGCGAAGGTGGGTGGGGGGAACGGAGAGTTGTGAAGGGGGGGAGAGAATGAGGGAAGGAGCAAAAGGACACACACACACACAAACACACACAGAGACACACACACAGCCCAGATCCAGCCAAAGACATGCCCCCTTCCTTCATAGCCATGCCCCCCGCTCCTGCTCTAAAATTAGTGCAGAACAGCAGAACGCTCATTCTTGAAGAGTTGGTGACGTCACCACTCTCAAGCATAAGTGCAGTCAGCGCCAGAAGGGACTCAGCCTAACACTAATAGGCTAAGGGGAGTGTCCCTGTCTGTCGAGCCTTCCCTACAGCACACAAGCTAATAGTGATGGGATCTAGCTGGAACCTAAGGGGATATCCTGACCTAGTCCAGCGGACCACTTCTCCCTGGACCTTACCCATCCCATTGCTGTCCTTCTTCCGACTGGTGTGGTGTCTCAGTGCACCAAATGTATCTACTTATCTCCTCTGTGCTTCCAGGAGCCCTATTATTCTTCCTGCAACCCATGTCAAGCAGCCCCTGAGGCTGCTGGGACTTGTAGTCCTCTTGCTAAGCCTATTCCTAATTGCCGCCACACTAATTAGCATTGCGCATGCACGAGGCTTCAATGCGCATGCTCTACTGACTACAAGATGGCAGCGCCCTCTATTAGGTACCACCACGGACGTCCGGCAACCGGGTCGCTTCACCGGCGGCACCCGCATACAGCCACAACCTCCCATGGAGCCATCCCTGCAGCCATCCCTCTCGTGCAGCCTGGACGTAAGAGGGGGATCTGGCTACATCCTCCCCCTGATGAAGAAACCAAAGACCCCAAATGGGAACAATGTATAAACATGACACAAGTTATATAATAAAAATGCATAACCAATTATACAACTTAACTGATGCAGGTTTTAAACAATATTGTACATTTCAATGAAAATGTTGATAACTGAGGCTAACTTGCCCTTAGCCTACTGCTCAGACTCATAATGGGGTGCCCCCAGCGAATCGTATTCCACTCTAGTGGGAGTGCGTCTCACTCGCTGGCTTCTGCAAGGCTCTTCTTCATTGTTTCCTACTTGGGATTGTCTATCATATTCCTGGGGCCTTGGCCCATCGCTAAGGGGTGAACCAGTCCCTCAAAGTCTCTGAGTGGTACAAAGCTTGGGCTTCTGGGATCCAGAGGACGGTTTGTTGAAGCCACTGAGGAGGGTATATGAGGCGCAGGCATATTCCATTACCCAGTACTCCTTAAGAGGTGCCCACCAGTCTCCATTGGAACCAGCGGAGGTTCCATCCATAGAATCCTGATTTGATTCAGATTGTGGATCTGATTGCTCTATAGACCCCTCTGGCTCACTGACACTTACCATTGTCTCTGATTTGGGATCAATGCCTTCTACTTGTGGAATGGGTAACAAATTATTTCAGTGCCAAGCCTTTACCCGGCCATCCATTTCCCGCAAGCGGTAGACATGGAGGCCTAGCATTTGGGATTCTACCTTGAAGATCCTGTTGCGCCAGCAGTCGGCCAACTTGTGTTTACCGGGGATCCCTAGATTGCAGAGCAGAACAGCGTTTACAGGCTTTAGTTCCCAATAACGGACCTTGTGGTCATACCTGCACTTAATGCAGGCGTTTAGCTGGGTCAAGGCTTTCTCTGCCTACTGATAGGAGCATGCAGGGTGTCTTTAAGTCGCAGTACATATTTGAAATGAGCAGTATTGGGTACCCCATCGGTAAATGCCAGGAAGCGGATATCCACGGGCAGTCGTGCCTCTCGCCCGAACATAATGAAGTATGGAGTATATCCGGTGGATTATTGTCAGGTGCAATTATATGCATGCACCAGAGATTCAACATGCTTACTCCATCCGGTCTTTTTTGTGCCCTCTAGAGTGCCAAGCATGTCGAGCAGTGTACGATTGAATCTCTCCATCAGATCGTCTCCTTCGGGATGATACGGATAGTGGTCCTAGACTTCTGGATGTTGAGCAATTTAAGCAGCTCCTTGATAAGCTTGCTCTTGAAGTCTCGGACCTGGTCAGAGCGCACCCAATTCGGGAGACCGTAGTGGAGGAAATATTTCTCCCACAGCACTATAGCCACCGTTATCGTATTTTGATCTTTGGCAGGGAATGCTTGGGTGTACCGCGTATAGTGGTCAGTCACCACCAGCACATTCCCGATGCCTCTTGAAATGGGCTCAATCCACAAGAAGTCCATGCAGACCAGATCCAGGGGCCCAGATGTTTATAGGTGGCACATTGGAGCTGCACGGGTGGGCAGTGTCTTCCTCTGGATACACTTCAGGCCTTTACGGCAATGCTGTTCCACTGACCCCGCATTCTGGGCCAGAAGAATCGGTCCCATACTAACCCGAAGGTCTTATACACCCCCAGGTGTCTGTGGTCATCATGTAGGGATCATAGTACATGGTACTGCATGCTCTGGGGCAGAATCAGCTGTCGTCGGTCAGGTTGATTGTGAAAGGGGACGATCCGGTAGAGAAGGCCACTCTCTATTTGGAATTTGTCCCATTCTCTCATGAGGATTGCGACAGTATTGGAGGGGGCACGTTTCACCAAGGAGGGATTATTCTGGTGCAGAGCCTCACGTATGGCGTTTGCCACTGGATCACGTATCTGAGCCTGTACAATCTACTTCCACCTCAGGAGTGTGTTCGGAAGGATTTCCAGGACATCTGGGTGGCCGAAGGCTGCAGGGAGTGCCTGGGGTCGGCATCCCAAAGAATCTTCTACCCTCAACTCGTAGAACGAAATCTTGTCCTCCACTATAGCAGCAGTGGAGCACATTAAAACACAATAGCGCTAATAATAATAACGTATGTGTATATATATATATATATATATATATATATATATATATATATATATATTAAATTATATAAATAAAATTATATAAATAATAAAGTGAAGCAGCCTAGATACACATCTGACCCCCAGTCAGATAAGAGTAATGGAACTATAATGGTATCAATGGCGCTAACAACAATATATAAATGGATAAATATACAACCAGATGACGATTGGATAATTCAATGATGATCTCAGCAGACGGTGATCAAACATGAAATATAAGAAAAAAAGAAGAACATAGTATAATACTGTTTAACATTAAAACAAACAGACAAACAATAACTAACAAAGTTGCTGAAACACACAGATGACTAAAAAAGTATATTTAATATATCATAAAAAACATATAAGACAATAATGACAAGGTTATAGGTCCCAACGATATCTGGCCGAATTGCCCGCTTACCGAAGCCTAGATGGTATACAGCAGTGGATAATTAGCGAGTATCCCCTCTCATAGTGGCTGGCACGGCTCCCACACCTCTCTCCAGCGTCTGCCACGTGTGTGAGTTGTCAGCAATGGAGTAAGCGTTCATCCACACTGTCGCAGGGGCAGGGAAAGCTGTCTGAGTGCCCTGCTTCCGTCCTCAGCAGTTCGAGCATGCGCAGAAGCGCCCGGCACCGGACGGATTGAGCCGCAGATTCTCCTGCTCCTCGCGGTTGCGTGTAGGGAAATGGCGGCAAATTCAAAAGATGCTTTAAGGGGAGCAGCCGCAAGGCAAGGTTTACAGTGGGTAACGGCAGCAGATGACAACGCAGTGATATCAGGGACCACCCAACGCGTTTCAGAAGCTACTGCCTCCTTCCTCAGGGGTAAAATTGAATGAATAAAGTCCGTGTGTGTACGTGTATTTATGGGAAAGAATTTAAAGGTACAAGTACCTTTACAAAGTCCCGGACATGCGCAGTAGAGCAAATCTATACTGCGTCATGTATCAGCAAAATGACAACAATGCAATGTAAAACATGATGGTTAGCATACATAAAACATATAAAAACATATAGAAACATATAATGATAAACAAACAAATATATCTGCTCAATAATAAAAATAAGTGTATCAAAATTCTAACTCATTGTAGTATTCTAATTCATTGATATCAAGGATAGACAGCATGCGATCCATATTATGGAATAACCAGTAACAGTAGCCCAACTAATGTCCATTGTGAATAATAATATCTAATGATATATAATGTTATGTCTATATAAGCATGTAGTAAATGAAATACACAGCATAAGAATTAAGTGTGGACTAGCAATCTAATTCGTTGATGTTAGAAATAAACCTACAGTGACTAATAACAGTGACCTAACTAATACTAATATATTATATCTTATAACTCATAAAGATGAATAACTAATATATTATTTTATATATATATATTGTTAATTAACATGTGTAGACCTATATATATTACAGTGCACAAAGAATAATATTTAAGTGCATTTATATGGTGACTATTGATATATGTGTGAGTAATATAAATAAATCTAAATACATATGCATAACAGATATGTGCATAAAAATTAAACGTGCATCTGTATAGTGTATTGGGTGAAATACATATATAAAGTGCAGTGATGTTTATTTATCTAACAAAAAAGATTTAAGGTCAAATTCAACATTAAGGCCTTGTGGAGCCAATGTGCAGAGTTCGTAGATCCAAAAGGATTCTCGTCTCCCTAATTGCATTGTGATGTTACCTCCACGCCAATTTGGTGTGATCGCTTCTATGGCCATACATTTCAGGCCAACGGGGCTTCTGCCGTGCACCTGGAGAAAATGATTCGAAACGCTATGTGTAATCAGACCTTTTTTAATATTGTAAATATGTTCATTCAGACGGCGTTTGATGGGCCTAGTTGTTATACCTACATACTGCAGACCACAGGGACACTCAAGGAGATAAATAACATTAACACTGTTACAATTAATTAGCTGTTTGATATTGTATATTTTTGTAGTATTTGTAGATTTAAACGAAACATTTTTTGAACTATATTTATAGGCTGTGCATGAGTTGCATGGAAAATACCCATTTATTGTTTTATTAGTATGACATTTTTGACGTGTTAAAGGACAACTTGGAGCTAATTTTTGGCCAATATTCCGAGCTCTAGTGAATATGATCTTGGGGTTTATGGGTAATAGATCCACTAGATCCTTATCCTTCCTCAGAATAGGCCAGTATTTACGTAAAGTTTGTTTAATGGCCGGAGCCATCTGGTTATATTGGGTGATGAACGGAAGGTTCATATAGGGACTATTTTTGTTTTTTTGTTTGTATTGAAGAAGAGTACTTCTATCAATTTTATCAACTTCAGATATAGCTCGATCTAAGTCCATGGATGAATAATTTCTATTAATAAATTTGTTCTTCAAATCACAAGCCTGTGAATGAAATGTTTCAATGGTTGAAATATTTCGTTTTACTCTAGTAAACTGCACTTTGGGTATGTTATTGATCCATGTTGGGTTGTGATGACTGTTGGCATGCAAATAGTTATTTGCCTGGACCTTTTTAAAAAATGTTTTGTGTGTAATGTATTATCCATAACATAAATAACCAAATCTAAAAACTCAATGGATGTGTTGCTAGAATTAAAAGTAAATTTTAAATTAAATGGATTGTCATTCATATAAAGCTGAAAAAGTTATAATTGATGAATGGAACCTGCCCAAATAAAGATAATGTCATCAATGTAGCGCCGCCAGAGTACCTTTAAATTCTTTCCCATAAATACACGGACACACAGGGACTTTATTCATTCAATTTTACCCCTGAGGAAGGAGGCAGTAGCTTCCGAAATGCGTTGGGTGGTCCCTGATATCACTGCGTTGTCAACTGCTGCCGTTACCCACTGTAAACCTTGCCGTGCGGCTGCTCCCCTTAACGCATCTTTTGAATTTGCCGCCATTTCCCTACACGCGACCGCGAGGAGCAGGAGAATCTGCGGCTCAATCCGTCCGGTGCCGGGCACTTCTGCGCATGCTCGAACTGCTGAGGACGGAAGCAGGGCACTCAGACAGCTTTCCCTGCCCCTGCGACAGTGTGGATGAACGCTTACTCCATTGCTGACAACTCACACACGTGGCAGGCGCTGGAGAGAGGTGTGGGAGCCGTGCCAGCCACTATGAGAGGAGATACTCTCTAATTATCCACTGCTGTATACCATCTAGGCTTCGGTAAGCGGGCAATTCGGCCAGATATCGTTGGGACCTATAACCTTGTCATAATTGCCTTATATGTTATTTATGATATATTAAATATACTTTTTTAGTCATCTGTGTGTTTCAGCAACATTGTTAGTTATTGTTTGTCTGTTTGTTTTAATGTTAAACAGTATTATACTATGTTCTTCTGTTTTTCTTATACAGAGGCGACCAGATTTATTTGAGTGCGGCTAGCTCCGCAAGCCGGGGGATGCCCCGGCATGCTAGCCGCACTCCCTCGGCGTGCCGCGCGTCATCGACGCACGGTCACGCGTCATCGGGTGCCTGCGCCCCCTGCACGCGCGTCCAGGGCTCCCCGAGGGAGCCCTGGTGTCCTGTGATGTGGGGGACGGCGGCAGGGGGTTCCGGGGGACCCGGTGGACCCGGCAGCGGGAGGGAGAAAGCCCCGATCGGAGGGCGTTCCTGAGAGGCTTCGGCGCACGCCAGGCACATCCCGGCGCGCGCCTGGTTACTGCTGCGGCCGAGACCGGGCAAATGCTCGAATAAACTCGGCCGCAGCAGTATTTCATGTTTGATCACCGTCTGCTGAGATCATCATTGAATTATCCAATCGTCATCTGGTTGTATATTTATCCATTTATATATTGTTGTTAGCGCCATTGATACCATTATATTTCCAGCAGTGGAGCACATGGTGCGCATCCCAGGGCCAGGGATTTCTTCCCACACATCATCATCCTACGTAGTGCTTAGTCCAGGTTTTCGGGACAGAGCACCGGCTCTGACGTTTAAGGGTCCCGGCTTGTACTTGAGATTGAACTGATACAGAAGTTTGACAGTGGCATCCAGCTTGGCTGAAGTTAGAATATAGGTCAATGAATTGTTATCTATCCTGACCACAATGGGGACTCTGTATAGGTATTCATGGAGCTTTAGGACTACTGCACACTTGAGAGTGAGGAACTTCAGTTTGTGGACTGGGTAGTTGTGCTCGCTGAGTGTCAAACTTCGACTCACGTATGTTATAGGGCGAAGTCCATCAGGTTACTTCTGGTGCAGTTATATAAGTTTCTGTACATCTGGTGCAGTACACCTCCCAGCCCATTGAAACTTGCATCCACATGTAGGAAGGACCATAGCACCATCACGTTGTCTGGTTGGGGCCAGTTCACCACAGCTTCGACCTAGGCGGGGTTGTTAGCCACTCCATCTGCAGATACTATATGACGTGTGGCAGAACCGGCATTTATTCAGAGACAACTACAGACCTTCTTTACTCAGCCTGTCTAATACTTTCAACAGTCGCTCATTGTGCTATTCTAGAGTCTTCCCGAACACAATAATGTTGTCCAGGTAGATTAAACACTCCCGGGGATTCAAATCTCCAATGGTCTTTTCCATCAACAGTTGAAAGGCTGCCGGTGCCCCGCAAATGCCTTGTGGCATCCGGCTGAACTGATAGAAGCCGAGGGGACAGATAAATGCCGTCTTTACCTGGTTGTCGGAGTTCATTGGTACCGGTAATATCCAGACCTCAGGTCCAGCATGCTGAACCACTGTCATCCTGACAGCGCATTGAGGAGTTCATCTATACTCATCAAGGTGTATTGATTGGGGATGGTGCAGTTGTTCAGGGTCCGGTAGTCTACGCACAGCAAACTGACCCATTCTTTTTGCGCACCACTATGATTGGAGAGGCGTAGGGGCTACGGGATTCGGTCACAATGCCTGCAATCTCCATTCCTTTCAGAGCCTCCTTCACATCTTCCACATATCGGGGAACGATGTGCCGGGAACACTCCCAGAAGGGGGTGGTATCCTTCAGGCGGATCGTGTTCCGGGTGGTCTGGCTACAGCCCACATCCATCTCGCTGATGGAGAACACTTTCTGGCATTCCTCCAGTTTGGCACTTATCATTTTCTTCCATTCTGCCAACAGGGTCGAGTCCCCAAAATAAAACGGTAACTTGACCGGCTGATCTTGCCCGGTAGCGTTGTGCACCCGAGCAAGCTTTCCGATGAGTGTAATGGGTTATATCAGCCCAGTCTTTAACCTTGGTTAAACGACATGGTATGTGGCGAGATATTCCAGATAAGCACCTTAATCTTATCCAGGATTGAAGATGTCCATGCTCTTAACTCGGGCACTATCTTATACCATCTCTGGAGCTTTTCGTCTGCCGTGCTTTCTAGGGAGAAGCACCAGTCAAGCTTGTTTCGACTCTGATAACAGTACTCCGCTTCCATGTATTTCACTCCCCCTGGTGGAATCTCGCTCAATCCCTCCTCAGAATTGAAATGAGCAAATGAGCTATTAATCAGATATGGATAATAGGTATTTTGCCCAATACTGTACTGTAGTGTAAGTGTTGGGGTGGTGGGGGGGGAGGGAGTTCAATGTATTTTATTTATGTTTATATTGTAATGTTTATTGAGAGTAGAGGGATTGAGTGAAGGGGGTAGTTGCCCCAGGGTGGCTGGTTATGCCTCTCGGGTGGGCAGTGGGATGGTTTGACCCTTTCATTAATATAGCGGTTACTCCCAGTGGCTGCCTCTGTAGTTGCATTGGGGAGGGTGGTTAGGCCTCCCAGGTGGGTAGCAGAGGGGGGTTAATCCCTTAAAACCATAGCGGTTACTAACCGCTGAGGTGATGGGTTAGTGGCCAATAGTTATTTTATTTTACTTTAATGCTGATGACAACTGAAAATGCAGAGGAAGATGAGGTTGGCCTTCATCCTGGCAGGGTTAAGTACAATTTTAATTTAATTTATGCTGGCTGGGTACTGTTTAATTTTTAATGGGCAAATGAGCTATTATCCAGATTTGCATAATGGCAATATTGCCCATGAATGTACCCTATGTATTGGGGGGAGGTGACGCAGGTCTTGGCATAGAGGGGTGGCAACAGCAGACAGCACCAAGGTACAGAAGCTGTAGAGGGGCCAGGCAACAGCAGACAGCACCAAGGTGCAGAAGCTACAGCAGCGGCAGCTCTTATTCGAGCAAATGCCGCTGGCTGAATGAGGCTGGGAAGCGGGTAGCCGCGGCGCGTGGCGGCGCACTGTGACGTCACGGTCACAAGCGCGCCCGGCTTCCCCGTCTTCCCCGGCTTCCCCAGGCTTCCCCGACACCCCTGGAGTTCAAATCTAGGTAAGCGGGGGTGCGGGGAAGCAGAGGGGCAGAGTAGAAGCCGGGTTCGGGGTGTCTTTGGGGGGGTAATTGCGCGCGATGTGGAGGGGGGGTGCGTGGGGGAAACGCGGCGGCGCGCGTTTCTGACTGGCGGCAGCTGGGGTAGATCCCGGCATGCCGCCGGCATTTACTCGAATAAAAGATGTCGCTACTGTATGCAGAGCAAAGAGGAAATGGAGAAGAGGGATAATATAGGGGGCTGGGACCAATCAGAGAAAGGGGAGTGACGGAGGAGACGGCCTGAAGAGGAACCTAATAGGAGAGCAGAGTGAGGAAGTTTGAAACCAATGGGAGCGAGGGGAGGAACAGAGGAGTGAGCAAGATAAGGCCCAGATAGAGGATAGTTGCTAGAGGCAAAGGGAGTGGTCAGAGTAAGGGGAGGAACAGAGGGACGGACAAGGGAAGGGACAGAAAGGGAAGGAGGACCTGAGAGGCAAGGCAGATGGGGAAGGGGCATGCCGGGCATGTGCGTGACGTCCGAGGAGGCGGAGCATGGGGAAGGTGCACCGGAGGATCCAGGAGCAGAGAGAAGAAGGGGAGGAGCAGAGGGACATACAGGGGAAGGGTCAGGTAAGGAGGGAGAAGCGGGGAGGCGGAGCTGACGGGACCCGAGCGGTGACACGCAAGGAGCGTGTGTGCGCCAGCGGAGGCGGAGTCAGGCATCTGGCGCCAACCAATGGCGGCTTGCACCCGTAGGGCTGACGCGTGTGGGCAGGAGGTGCAGGGAAAGCAGCCAGGAGCGGGGAATGCCGCCGGGGAGCCTGAATGGCCTGAGAAAAAGGTAAGGATGAGCAGGACGCGGGTATACCCGCAGCGCAAATTCTTACAGTACTGTAGGTACCTGCAATTCCTTTATGCCTTGACGTTGGGTGCAGGCTAATAACATTTGGTCAAAGGGTTTAACTAAATAACCCTTATTCATGAGTTCACTATTTTATTATAACTGAAAATAACACCTTAAGAAGTCTTGGATATATGCCATATTTACATTAATTTTATCAACCCGCCTATGAACTTCTTCCTCAGTTAACCCATTGTTTGTTAATATAGAAGTTGTGGCTTCCTCCTGCATGCCTACTATTGCAATTGATTCTTGCCTGGTAAATACAGAGGCAAATAATTTGTTTTATACCTCTGCTTTTTCCTTATCTCCAATAATTTGCTTGCCCATCTCACACTGAAAGGGTCCTACTGTATATTTTCTTGTCTTATTTTTTTTTGTTTTTAAGCTACTTAAAGATTTTTTTTAGGATTTTTCTATTGCAATCCTTCTTTCATTATCAATCATTTGATTGCCATTTTGCAACTTTTCTTACATTCCTTATAATTCTGATATGATGCCTCTGTCCTTTCTGACTTTAAGGGGCCTATGCAGAGAGCAGCGGTAGAAATAATTGGAGAGTTTAAGAAAAAGTAGGTTTAATGGAGAGTTTTATTCTCCATACACTACCGACACGTTTAATCCGAGCAGGGCTAGTTCCGCAAGCCGGGGGATGCCCCGGCTTGCTAGCCCCACTCCCTCGGCGTGCCGCCCGTCACCGATGCGCGGTCACGCGTCATCGGGTGTCAGTGCCCCCTGCACGCGCGTCCAGGGCTCCCCGAGGGAGCCCTGGTGTCCCGCGATGTGGGGGACGGCGGCAGGGGGTTCTGGGGGACCCGGCGGACCCGGCAGCGGGAGGGAGAGCGCCCCGATCGGAGGGCGCTCTTCCGCTGCTTTGGCGCGCGCCCGGCACCCTCCGGCGCGCGCCAGGTTACTGCTGCGGCCGAGAACGGGCAAATGCTCGAATAAACTCGGCCGCAGCAGTATGCAGAAATGTGCGAAATCTGCAATTGAAAGCATGAATGCGTGTGTTGAGTTTAAAATGGAGAGATGCGCGCTGCAGAAAAGTGTTTGAAAAAAATCGCGCTTTTTTTTTTATTTTTTCTATGGCCGGCGAGCTCCTGCTTCTTGCCAACTTTTGTTGGCGGAGGAAATTGTAGAAAATCGCGCCAATAATAGCCGCTAGATGGCGATCGCGCCTTTCTGAATTTGGATATTTTTAGATTATTTATTTCTAATGAGACCATGTTATGATCACGGAAACATTTGTTATTACTTCTACATTATTTGAGATTTGCCCATAAAATTTATTGTCTCCAACAGTATATGAAATGTCTGCTAATGTAACTTTTAACTTCTGTTCCTTTAACTTAATCATGTATTGTCAACATAACTCTGTGTCCAGGATATACCTTGAAATGAGAGGTATTCTCAATGTATTATTTCCTGGTTTAAAAAAAAACACTTTATAAATAAATTGAAAAAAAAATTGATGTTTTTTTTTCCTCTGATGCATCTTTGCCATGATACATCGTGGTCTATTCATTAATATCTGATATTGTCAATGCATAATCACCAGCAAACACCATGCACCTTGATGCAATAAAAGTGTATTTTTGACCTTTTTATCAATAATTATCTATGCATACAAATTGCATGGTTTGACATATCCTTTTAATGCACTTTCCACCTGATTTGCCATAATATCAGCCAGAGACTGACATCTAGAAATATCACCTCTGTCAGGCAAGCTAAATAGGTTTTATATTTGACATATTTAAATTTGTACCATATTTACTTGTATCAAAGGCATGTTCAGATGTATCTCCCTACGTGAAGTACAGTATATATTAATTTATTTGGAGCTACAGTATATCAGTCAATGGTCTCTCGTAATTTAGCCCCATACCATCAAATATATTTACAGACGTTCACCAAAAGTAAAGGTTTGGCAAATTATCAGAAGTAAAAACAAGCTTTGAAAAATCTTCTATAGAGAAAATAATGACCTTTTTTTAAATCAATATTCTTAATTAAGGATATTCCTAGCTAGAGAAGTATATACAACTATTATACCACTTAGATGATTGCATTTCTTCTGAATAAAAAAATATTTCTATAACCTAATCAATCTGAAGTGGTCTGTTGCTTTATGGATATCAATTATGAAGCTATATCTCAATGTTTAAAAAAAATAAGCTCTGGTAGAGAACATTGGAAACTGAAAACACGTTGTTTTCGCACATTTATGAGAAGACAGAAAAATTGGATTGTTAATTGAGTTTGGAGTGAGCTACATTTCAGATCAGACTCAAACCTAGACAGATAACTATATCAGAGCATCAACACAGTATAAAAAAACAAAATGTGTTTGGCTTATGAATATCACACTGAATCTCTTGCAACATAATATTGCACAAACATCCAAGTTCCCCAACCCAACATCTAATCCTCTAATTTCTCAAAGGAACTAATCCCATGTCAAAATGATTGTAACTGTAAGGTAAGGAAGAGGTTAACACCTCCAGCAACCCTCCCGGAAGGTCTTACCACCAATCTTGAGGCACCTACAAGCTTAACCCACCCCCTCTACAACCAACAAACGGGGTAAACCTATTGAGCCCCTTCATTGACTTAGCGGTTATCCACATTAGTAATTAAGGTGTGTTTAAATATCAATTTTAATTACATACAGTAGTATTGAAGCAGTGGGTTTCTGGAGCTTAACTGCATTAATCTTGGGTCCGGGGACCCCCTGCATTCTGATTTACAGGCCCCAGCATAGGGTGTCGGTATCTCCTATACATTTAAATGTACCAGTCACGTGTTCTGTGACACAGAAGATTTAAACTTGCAGGAGATACTGGCACCCCTAGCCTGTACTTCAGGAAGCAAGGGGTCCCTGGAACTGAAATGAATGCGGTTCCGCTCCGGAGACCCCCTACTTCAGTACTATGTAATTCAATTTAAATGAGCACGATCGCCTGTAAGAGCTGTGCAGGGAGATGCAGCTTCTCTCTTTGCAGCTCTTACAGACTGAAGGAGCGAAATCGAACGATAAGTTCATTTAGCTTGTGAAGACTAAATTGTCTTTAGTGAATTCCATTTTTACACAAATGTCAAAGCGTTCGGTAGGAACATGCCAATACCATTGATGTTGCAATTAACTTATCAAAGTTTAGTGATTAGGCCCTTAGACAGGTATTCATGCCATTAGTTTTATATTGTTTTCGCTGTGTTATGGTGAGAAAAATATTCGTCCCTAATGACTCCATTACATTTACTGTAACTCTTTTATGGATATGTCTCTAAAGAAGGTGTTGATAAAAAGGTTTGTTTAGAGGGTTTATGTAGATCCACTTTTACAATTGTATCCCTGATACTCTTGGGTCTTTTATGTCCAAAAATTGTGTACTCCCAAAAGAGATGACCTATTGAGGAATCCCCTTGCAATAAAAAAATGTTTTTTTAATATATTTCTCTTAATTTGTCTAGAAGCTAGATTTAAAAAGTGCAAAGGGTATACCTACTTTTCTCTTTTTTGTTTCAACAGTTAGCAGATTTTCACGTGTAAACCTATATACATTTTTAGTGCATCCTTTATAGTCATTCGGTGGTACCCTTTAGTGAAAAAAGTCTGTTGCATCACACTCATAGGTGTTGGTGACATCTTTAGATCATTCACGCTTCGTTTTACTCAAACGGTGAAGTCATTTTTAATCCCTGCGAATGAAAGCTATCAGCTCTCAATAGGCTGTTCCTATCTGCCTGTTTCAGACACAGATCCATGACAAACCTATTTCCCTCATTTCTCTACTACTAGTAACTATAAAATGAATAATCTCATGACAACCATTCTAGAACTCTATAAATGCTTTCTTCATCCCCCATCCACACCATGAAGACGTTATCAATGTAACACATCTAGGTTTGAACATTAGACTGATAATCCTCAGAATTTATAAAAATTGGCTTAAAAGTTTGCCATAAATAGATTGACATACAGCCGCGGCCCCTTTTATTCTAACACTTCACCGATATTTTCCGGTGACTTTTTCCGAATGCCACGCGCTTCGCCGCGTTCATGCGGCGTTCGTGCCGTATTCATGTCGCAATCATGCCGGCGTCCACCGCGCTTGATCTGTTTAATGAGAATGTTTTGGATTTAATTGGTTGCAATTCTTCGCGTATCCGCCAAGTGGCAGATATTCATGAATTTTAATGCGCATGCGCTTCAGTAATGTGTCGACTTGCAGGTGTTTAAAAAATACCACAGTGGTCCTTTGTGAATTGACCTTGGTACTGAAGAAGTTGCACAACATTGTATCAATTTAGGCGTTTCATCTTAAAAACTAAAGGCAAAGTGTCTGGTGTTCTATTCCATTGTCCAGAGAGATCCAGAGATGAGAACACCACTGCAGTCCGTGTTCAAAATGCCCAACATAACGTACGCTTATTTAATATGGTCAGCAATTAGTTCAGCAGATGATAAGATGGCCACAGTTGGTCAAATTTATCAATATTTATCGAAAATTATGACTTTTACAAATTTTCACCAGATGCTCTGGGGTGGAAGCGTGCGATAAGGAAAAAGTTATGTATCGATCCACGTTTTTTTCGTATTGCTCCTGCACCCGGAGTTACAGGAGGAGGGTATTAGTGTGTTGCCCCTGAATTTTCAAGTATCTTTGATCATGGAGAGTTCAAAAGGCGAAAGAGCATGGTAAAACCAACTAAGAATCGTCAGTCCCAGGCAAGCAATGCGCCAGCGCCAGTGCCAGACCGGCTTCCAATAACGGTCCGACTGTCAGTGAAAACCTGGTGACCGGAAACCCTTGCTATCAGCCCCCGCCTGGATACCTGCAGCCTGAGCAGGATTTCACATACAGATACCAGCAAACTTGCATATACCAAAGCGATTTCCAGCTTCATCAGCTGTCAACTACAAGTGTAGCAGGCCCACTGTCACCTGTCAACTACGTGTATAATCAAGACTACGGTACTGGCAGTTACTCGGCGCCAACCGAATGGCAAAGTCTATGGTGGGTACAGCTGACGTATGTAATTATTTTTTTACCATATCAATATCAATGCACAGTAAAGCAATTCTCCTGTAATCAATTGCTTTGCTTATGGTTATTTAGTTCTTGTAGTCACAATTCCAGCAATATCATTGGCTGCGCAGCTTCTACAGTTAGGCGCATGCGCATTGGAACCTTCTTGAAATGCATACAGTATGCGTCTCATCACATCTAGGCGCATGCGTGTACTGTATGTGACGCCCCGAGAAACGAATTGTTGGGACTGACCGAGGGGACTGCGGGGACTGACTGTGGGAACTTCTTTAGGGGACTGACCAGTTTGAACTAACCATTACAGTAATACTTTTATTTTTCTTCCTCAGAAAAAAAACTTTGTCATCGGGCAGAGAACGACAAATGGAGGGATTTCGATGGATAATATCGCTTTTAGTAACGATGCTTGCACACTGCTGAATCTGAATCAGTGCCATTTTTATTGATTAGGATAGAATAACTGAGCTTTTTTACATACTTTTTTACATACTGTACTGTATAATAAACCCCAAAAATAAAAAGTATGCATTTATTCTGTACATGTATTACAGTACAGTATGTGTGTTCTACTGAAATAATAATACAAATACCGATAATGCTTTTTAATACTGTTTTGATGTTCTGTAATGCGCAGTAAGTAAAAAAAACATTAATGGTGTACTCTAATTAAAAACATACAGGTATACAGTATTTAAATAAAGCAGCCATTTATTTTATTGGTGGGTGCAGTAAGTAAAAAAACATTAATGGTGTCCAATACAGTAAAAACATTGACAGTATGAATACAATCTACAACAATGAACATTATTTTTATTGGTGGAGTACTGTAAGTAAAAAACATTAATGGTGCACTGTAATTAAAAACATACAGGTATATTTAAAAAAAACATATTAGAATACAATTTTAAACAATGAACAAGTCAGAAATGAATCAACATTTTAACAGACGACCAATCACGAAGCGAATTCGATCCCCAGCAGATTGTCTTTCCAGGGCCGATGCCTTGTATGCCGCAAAATGCCATTAATGGAGTCTCGCACGATTTTCATTAAAGGATCGGTAATTGAAAAATAGCGCCGCAATTCCTCCACAAATAGTCTTTCTTAAATTTTCAGGAAGAGCCTTTTTCTCATGATTCCCTTTGTAGTTTACATTGTGGGCCCACCATAAGTACAACAGGTATGGCATGTGGTGCTTGAAAATTAACAAGGCATGCATCTGGGGTATACGAGAACTTGCAAACCTATACTTCTCCCTGAGTGGCTGGGGCAGCTCGCGCAGGATGATGTCGGGCACCGTCTCAATGCAAGCGTATGTGGGTTGGATTCTGGGAGCGGGTGTTCTTCTGGGAGCGGGTGTGCTTGTGTGCATTGTTATCCCTGTATATTTATGCAGTACTGTATAACTATTCTATTAAAGTAATATCTATATTTGGCCATACTGTAGGCTTGAGCACAAAAGTACCTGTTCTTGTGGCCCACTGTAACGTATTGTTGTTTTTCCTTTAAACTGTAGGGAGACAACTGTTCTGGTTGACAGAATAAGTGAAGAGAATGATGAGCAGAGTGCCTTAAGGGTCAAAGACATTCTGCAGAAAAATCACAATCTAACCTTATGAGAGACCAGCATTAAGAAGATGAGACGCAGAATTGGATGGAAATACAGTATGGACGTGTGAGGTTAGTACTGGACAGTACAGGAGGTGAAAATTGTGGTTTAATAAACTGTACTGTACCTATAAAATTATTCCTTGTCATTGCAGAGCGTACCCTATGATAAGGGACGTCAACAAGATAAAGAGAGTGGTCCAGGCACAGGCATGGATCGACAGTGGCGAAACTTTTCAGGATTGCATCTTTACTGACAAGTCTACTGTATCTCTGGAGAGATTTGCCACCTTTGCATTCCACAAAAAAGGACACATATCTATGAAGCCGCGTCCAAAACACCCAGTGAAGATGCATGTGTGGGGTGCCATCTCTAGGCGTGGACCAGGATGCATCGTCATCTTTGATGGTACAGTATAATAATGCACAAAGTCACATGCTGTAGCCTTAAGCACTGTACTGTACTACTGTAGTGTGCATTATTTTGAGCAATTTTCTTTTCTTGTTACAGGAATCATGAATAAAGCTTTTTTCCAAGAGCAAATAGTGCCTGAGATTGTGGAATACATCACACGTGAATTCCCAGATGGTCACCGTTTCTACCAGGACAACGATCCGAAGCACACCGCGTCAAATACGCATATTCTTGCCTGCGGTATCAACTGGGTGAAGACGACAGCGGAGTAAGTACGGTAACCTTATCTCGTTTTTTCACACTGTTTACTGTGTATCTCTTTAACTAATTCTCCTTTTGTCCCCCTCCAATGACAGATCGCCAGACTTCAATCCTATCGAAATGGTCTGGCATCAGCTGAAAGACCATATCCGAAAAGTGGTGAAACCCTCAAAAAAGGATGAGTTGGCGAATGGCATAATGAGTTTTTGGAACGATGTGCTCACCGTGGAACGATGTAAAAAATATATCGACCATATTGCGACTATGTTGCCCATTGTGATAGAGCGTAATGGGCAAGCATCAGGACGGTAGTATAGTACTGTACTGTAGTATGGTAAGTACAGGCACACCAAGTACAGCATGATACAAGTAAGTATGGCACAGATTGTTTTACAGTATACAGCATGCACTTTACTGCACTCATTTTTAATTTTTAGAGAGAGCTGATCTACCAATCTTTTTACAAAGTATTTTACACTATAGTAGTTCAGTATACAGTAGTTTGACAGTAGTAACTGCATACAGTAGTCCAATATGGAGTAGTTTTATTGTACACAATGCAATTATATGCACTTAACTGCACTAATTATTTCTTTCCTTTTCAGAGACAGCTGGCTGCACTACAAAAGGATGGGTGGGGGGAGTGGGGTATCATGTGTAAATTGTGTGAACAGTGTGTATAGTGTATCTACAGACATGATTTACACAACCCCCCCCCTCTCTCAATGAACTACAGAATGCATTGTGGCCATGACGAACAAGATAAAGACTAAAAATTTGTATTACTGTTTTTATTATTATAAATGGGCATTATTAATGTTTATTTGTATTTTTCATTCTTCCATGATTATGCACCGGCCCTCAAATTTCAACTGACAGAAGAACTACAATACACTACTGTACACTACTGTACGTGTACAAAGAAGATAAACACCAAAAATGATTATTTGTATTTTTTATTCCTGATAAAATTAAATAAATATTTCATTACACTCACATTTTTTTTCTTTGAACTTTAAATTCACTGTGAATGTGTGAGGAAAGGGATTCTTCAAGAAGGCTTACATTTGTATTCATTGGTTACATTTTTATTCATTGGTTACATAATCTGATTAACATATTCAATTCGAGAAGGGTTTATCACAAGTGCGCATGCGTTACCGTAAACAAAGCCTCAAAGGGTTGGCGGGGGGGGTCATCATAATGGATTAGCATAAGGGATTAGCCAAGCATTTGAAAATATTTGTGAAGTTATACACGCATGCGCATTAATCATCAACTAGGTCCCTTCCCAAAGAGGATTACACACAGGCGCAGAGATGTGACGCTAGGCTCGGGATGATTAAAAGCACAAAGCCAAGCTTTTGAAAATGAATGGTTTTTGGGAGGTGTTGATAAAAAGTTGAAATCCTTGAGCCTTGTGTTTGTCTGCGGGGGGGAGGAGGGTAAATCTGCATGAAGGATTAGCAGTACTGTACTGTAGTTCAAAGACATATTTTCAACAGGTCATCATAATGTTTTGATCTCCACACCCCCAAATCAATACAAATCTTGGCTCCCATGGCTGTCTCATGTACTTGTTCATAAAATGCTCTATTAGACCTGAAATTGTATTTGGTAAGTATTATTTTCAACACAGATGAGGTAAAATCAATGAATGGCTCAGGTAATGTACTTGATTGTAATGCACATCTAGTTGCTGCTACACCATGTGCATGGGGAAGTCTCTTTGATGTTTGTTTATAATTGGATTAGCGAGCGAAGAGAAAACTTCAACTAGTCTTTGCAAACTCTTTGGTTGTGTCTTTGTGTTTTTGTTTGGGTGATCTCTCTCCACAGGTAAAATTCATTGACCGATTCTGATGACATTTGTAGGGAACCTTTTTGCCTTGTATACAAAAGAAGACTGCGTTAGTATATAATGCAGATACTGTACTACCCTGCTCTAACATAAGGGAGGGAAAAAAGGAAAGGAGCCAAACAGCAAGAATAGGGTGGTGCTTACAGGGAATGGGGTAATAACAGACTGAAGACAGAAAGAATCCCTATAATGTGGCACTTGAGAAAACACCCTAATTTAAACATAATCTTTATTAAATAGCTTAAAATAAAACTGTTTGGAAAACCACAGATGCAGGACAAAAAACTTAATAAAATCAATTAAAAAGAACCGAAGAGGTGGGGCTACAGTACTAGTATTGCAGTATTATATAGCTGTTACTAGACTTAGTATGACACTATAATTGTGTGAGTACTGCCTATATATTGATATCCTGAATGAATGAGGTATAGCCTAGATCAGGGGTCTCCAAACCTGTCCTCAAGAGCCGCACACAGGCCAGCTTTTATGGATATCTCTGTTTCAGCACAGGTGGCACAATCAGTGGCCCAGTCAAGCACTGAGGCACTGATTGAGCCACCTGTGCTGAAACAGAGATATCCATAAAAACTGGCCTTTGTGCGGCTCTAGAGGACAGGTTTGGAGACCATTGGCCTAGATGATACCTTGTGTCAGAACCCTTGTAACCAATGAACTAATTAGTAGAGATTCGATAAGGTGTTACACACAAGACACTGTCTCAGTGATAAATATCACTGTGGCAGATAGGGAGGTGCTAAATAAACCATAGAGCCTGACCCAGCTGCAGAGGGTGAAAAGTACAAAGTAATGACTAATCACTAGTCCAGGTCAATATATATATATTATTACTTTGTACTTTTCACCCTCTGCAGCTGGGTCATATATATATATATATATATATATATATATATATATATATATATATATATATATATAAATGTAGAGGTATCAGTACCGTGTTAGCCGAGCTTCAATAATCAAAAAATAAATAGATGATACTGTTCTGTGGCTAGCGAAATGCTTTTATTTGTGCGAGCTTTCAAGATACACTGATCTCTTCTTCCGGCGATGTTACAATGAATGAAGCAAGCAAAAGCTATACTATAAACAGTGTCTATTGGAATGTTATCTGTGCTGGTCCTTCCCCCCGGTGTGGATGTGTTTTATGGCTGGAGGTGTCAAAAGGTTCCTGAAAGCAAGTGATGAAAGAGTGTGTATGTGTATCAGTGTGAATTAACATGAATGGAGAGCCCACAGTATATACAGTGCTTTAAAAAAAGTGTGTGTTGAGTGGGAGCGGATATAAATGGTGTGGGTGGGTGTGGAAATGTGAGAGTTAGAAGCATAACTAAAAGTGTGTGTGGATACTATGTGGTCCCTATTGGTGTATAGGGATGGAAAAACAAGGAGTACAAGTATGTGTGAGAGACAGCTGTGTGTGCATACATATAGCACATTATGTACAGACATGGCCTATAGCGCTCATGGGAAGAGAGTTCACTTGTGTCAGTAATGACTCATAAAATTTCGATCTCTGTTTAGGCCACTGCTAAGTGTCCCGAACAGTTGCATAAATTTGTATTCATGCAACCATCTCTCTTTCGGTGTTTTAAGATTACCTTTGAGTATGGCAACCCTCAGATCGTTCATCTTATGGCCAGAGTCAGAGAAATGTTCGCCAACAGGACTGTCTCTTATTCCGCGTGTGATGCTGTGGCGGTGCAGGTTCATTCTCTTGTTTAGCCCCTGCCCTGTCTCACCTATGTAGTAGCAGCCCCCTGGGCATTTCATGCACATGATGAGGTACACGATATTGCTGGAGGAACAGGTGAACCTTCCTCTGATTTTGTATTCCCGATTCCTGTGTGGTATTTGTATTGTGTCCGCTGTGTAGAGCATTGCGCAGGTTTTGCATCTTGGGTCCTGGCATGGTTTTGTCCCGCATTCAGTTGTACTGCTGAATACTTTACTCCTCACCATAATATTCTTGAGATTATGGGGTTGTCTGTATGATAATAAGGGTGCTTCAGGGAAGACCTGTTGCAGCCTTGTATCTTCCCGGAGGATGGGTTGTAGCTTCCTGGCGATCTTGTGTAGGGCTCCTAGGTGTGAGTTATATGTGACCACCAAAGGTACCATGTCGCTTGTCTCCTTCTGTTTGTATTCAAGGAGATCAATTCTTGGTATTCTGGTGGCTTTGTGAATTTGCTGGTCTACAATTCTGTGCTTGTACCCACGGTTTATAAAGTCTGATCTCAAGGCTTTAATCTGCTGGTCTCTGTCTGCTGTGTCGGAGCATATCCGGTTGTATCGTATGGCTTGACTGTAGATGGTTGCATGTTTGGTGTGTGTCGGTGGAAGCTGTTGTCCCTCAAATAGCTGGCTCTGTCTGTAGGTTTGCGGTATACAGAAGTCTGTAGTTGGTTGTTCTTTATAGTAATGGTGGTGTCTAGGAAATGTACTTCATCCGGAGAATGGGTGAGTTTGAGGTTGATGGTCGGGTGGAACGCATTGAAGTTGTCATAGAACTGTAGGAGGTCCTGTTCGCCAGAGGTCCAAATCAGGAGGATGTCATCGATGTAGCGAAGGTATGTAAGGGGTTTCAAGTGACAGGTGGAAAGAAAGTCACTTTCCAGTTTTGCGCAGAACAGATTGGCATACTGAGGGACAACAGCTTCCACCCGACACACACCAAACATGCAACCATCTACAGTCAAGCCATACAATACAACCGGATATGCTCCGACACAGCAGACAGAGACCAGCGGATTAAAGCCTTGAGATCAGACTTTATAAACCGTGGGTACAACCACAGAATTGTAGATCAGCAAATTCACAAAGCCACCAGAATACCAAGAATTGATCTCCTTGAATACAAACAGAAGGAGACAAGCGACAGGGTACCTTTGGTGGTCACATATAACCCACACCTAGGAGCCCTAAGCAAGATCGCCAGGAAACTACAACCCATCCTCCAGGAAGATACAAGACTGCAACAGGTCTTCCCTGAAGCACCCTTATTATCATACAGACAACCCCATAATCTCAAGAATATTATGGTGAGGAGTAAAGTATTCAGCAGTACAACTGAATGCGGGACAAAACCATGCCAGGACCCAAGATGCAAAACCTGCGCAATGCTCTACACAGCGGACACAATACAAATACCACACAGGAATCGGGAATACAAAATCAGAGGAAGGTTCACCTGTTCCTCCAGCAATGTCGTGTACCTCATCATGTGCATGAAATGCCCAGGGGGCTGCTACTACATAGGTGAGACAGGGCAGGGGCTAAACAAGAGAATGAACCTGCACCGCCACAGCATCACACGCGGAATAAGAGACAGTCCTGTTGGCGAACATTTCTCTGACTCTGGCCATAAGATGAACGATCTGAGGGTTGCCATACTCAAAGGTAATCTTAAAACACCGAAAGAGAGATGGTTGCATGAATACAAATTTATGCAACTGTTCGGGACACTTAGCAGTGGCCTAAACAGAGATCGAAATTTTATGAGTCCTTACTGACACAAGTGAACTATCTTCCCATGAGCGCTATAGGCCATGTCTGTACATACTGTGCTATATGTATGCACACACAGCTGTCTCTCACACATACTTGTACTCCTTGTTTTTCCATCCCTATACACCAATAGGGACCACATAGTATCCACACACACTTTTAGTTATGCTTCTAACTCTCACATTTCCACACCCACCCACACCATTTATATGTAACTGTATATACTGTGGGCTCTCCATTCATGTTAATTCACACTGATACACATACACACTCTTTCATCACTTGCTTTCAGGAACCTTTTGACACCTCCAGCCATAAAACACATCCACACCGGGGGGAAGGACCAGCACAGATAACATTCCAATAGACACTGTTTATAGTATAGCTTTTGCTTGCTTCATTCATTGTAACATCGCCGGAAGAAGAGATCAGTGTATCTTGAAAGCTTGCATAAATAAAAGCATTTCGTTAGTCACAGAACGGTATCATCTATTTATTTTTTTATTTTATATATATATATATATATATATATATATATATATATATATATATAATGCTTGCTACCTCACCATAGCTGTATACCTCGCAGGGCAGGACAATTCCTACATATAGAGTGAACAGAATAGGCTGACCCAAAAGTCTGAGTGCTGTTGCTGCCCACGGATGCAGTCTGCGAAGCACACAGATGGAAAACGAGTCCACACATCTCCGATGATCCGACGTCACGTGGTGGTGACGTCAGACGTACCATACGTACATTTCACCGTAACTGGCTTCATCGGGGGCCTGGCAATATGATTTATGACTTATGATTTATGACAATATCTCCATCTGTATTGGATTCCTTTACTATATCCAGACATCTCTGTATATTCAGAGCGTAATCCCTTTTGTCTCTAAGGAGTTTTTTTGTTTTTATTAACCAGAATTTGATTCTCAGATTTCCTCAACTTAACATTCATATCTCTAGTTAGTTGTGGTAATTTATCTAGACATGGAATCTGTAAGATTTCATTTTTGATTTGAGTTATTTTTGCATCTACCTCGATTTCTTTTCTTTTCCTTTCTAAGATAAGCAATCGAATTAGCTCTAATGAACAATGGTCGAGAATTCTCTCCCATTCCTTAACAAATACTAGGCTGTCTGTGCCATATGTTGAGGGCTTTAGGATTCTAAGTCCTCTTGGTATACGGCCACATCGCACATATTCCTCCAATGTGGCCATATCTAACCAAGATTTCGTCTCTTTTTCTAATAATTTGTGTAAATCATTCATAAGAGATGGTAAATTTGGAGTAGCCACCTCAACTATTTGTATGTCAGAGAACATTTTGCTGAAAAGCTCAGGTTTGTTAAACCTATTATTGAGGCAATCCAAAAAATGGCTGGTGTTGGATTCAGTCATAATGCGTCCGTATAAGGAAGGCGACAGAGGCGGAGATGAAGGAGAAGGAGAAGGAAGGGGGAGAGTGGAAGGAAAAAAGGAAAAGGAAGAGGGAAGAGAAAGAGAAAGAAAAGAAGGGTTTGGGGGATGAAACATGGAACAATGAAACAATAATAACAAAATAAACAATGACAATCAATTTTACAATGACGTAACCTAATACAACAATAATGATTAGGAAAATAAACTATGTAGCATGGAAGTCTGATAGCTGCTGCATAAACTGATTGGGGAAAAGAAAGTGTGTGACTCAACAAGGGGGTCTCACAAATTACCAGTCAACGAGTGTTCAGTCCGCGCTCTTGCTTCCTATGGTTGCAGAAAAATAATTTCTCTCCTTCCTCTTGCTGCTCCTGTGATTTGAAGTGTCTCCCCCCACTCCAAGAAGGACCCCGGCGGAACTCTAGATGGGGAGCCAATATTAATAAATCCAAAAATTGGAATCCCCATCATTCCAAGCAAAACAAATATTACAAAAAAAAGAGAATCCACATAACAGAAATGATAAAGGTAATTTAAAAAATATACCAATACACGTGAGGAAAAAGAGAATAGGACTCCTACTATTCCCCTTCAAAATAAATTTGAAGTATTAAAAGATAAAAAAGAGGAATTAGAAAATGAGGATTTTTTAAACAGGTTGGAGAAAATGAGACAAACAATATCCACCTGGGACTCAAATCCCCCACCTATATTGGAAACCACAAACAAAGCAATAAGGAAAAGATAGGAATCAGGGGAGGGCATAGGAGCAGTGGAGCAAGGGTAAGGAGAACTACACTCCCCTCTCAAAGCTACCCAGATGACCCAACATTAGAATCAAAGGGCATCTTTAACCTATCCAACTATTACATACAGTAGGCCATACCCTGATGAATGTTTTGGGGAAAGGCCTTTCATTTGCCCCTACACGTAGAGTCAACAATTTTGATCTGTACATAGATCTTCAAAAGTTTAATCGGAAGTTGACTCTAAGTAGACATTTTATTGTAGACCAAGGTAAACAAGTGTCACCATTAGACACTGTAAATCCTATTGTCAACACATTGTCAACCAATGAACAAACTCATTTGGTGGATCTAATGTCCCTAATGGATGAGGGTCTTACTAATACCATAGACGATGTGACTATCCAACACTCATCGTTTAAACCCAATTCTACTTTTCACCCATATCATTCGAGGGGTCATTACATTGAAATTTTCAACAAATTAGTTGAAAAAGAATTTCAATATCTTGGTCAGTCTAAGGCAATCCAAATGAGACATGATAACGACCTTACTGCTCAGGAAAAATCAACTTTGAAAGTATTACAATCAAATCTAAATACAGTTGTACGTGAAGCAGATAAGGGTGGGGGAATTATACATCAAAACAGAGTAGACTACTGTTTAGAGGCTACTAGATTACTGTCGGACCCCATATCATTTTGTAAATTATCAAGGGATCCAACAGTTCAATATCAATTAAATCTCAAAAAAATGCTTAAATCTGCACATCAATTAAATGTTCTTACCAAACATGAATTTGATTATCTGTGTTGTGAGGCTCCTACCATCCCTATTATGTATCACTTACCCAAAATTCACAAATCACTCACTAATCCCCCGGGGCGTCCTATTATTTCGGGGATTAATTCACTTACTGCCAACCTTTCGTCCTTTGTTGATTCTTTTTTACAACCATTAGTACCCTCTTTACCATCACATTTACTAGATACCACTTCTCTTCTCACCATTCTCGCTGAGTTTGCTTGGAAAAATACATATCATTTGGCCACTCTTGATGTTCAAGCACTCTACACGTCTATTCCACATAAGGGGGGTGTGGACGCTATAGATCACTTTTTAGCACTACACAGCACTTTACCTCTTTCCCAACGTAGCTTTATTCACGATTCTATTGAATTTATATTGAAACACAATTATTTTCTTTTTGAACACGAGTTTTATTTACAACTGTGAGGCACGGCTATGGGGACACATTTTGCACCTTCATTTGCCAATTTGTACATGGGTTGGTGGGAGTCGCTACACATTTGGGGTGACGATGTATATCCGCCACAACTGATAATGTGGCAGAGATACATCGATGATGTGTTTGTTATCTGGGATGGCCACAATGTCTCTTTTGACAAGTTTTTCACCCAGTTGAATAACAATCAATTTAATTTCACTTTTACTTGTGAATTAAACCAAACTAATATTAAATTTTTAGATTTGGAATTATACATTGCTAACAATAAACTTTTGACCAAAACCCATTTTAAAACCATCAATGTTAATTCTTTTTTACATCCAACAAGTGGACATGAAAAAATATGCATTAATAACATCCCATTCAGTCAATTTCTGCGCATTAGGCATAATTGTAAAGATGTGGAGACGTTCAAGGAAGAGTCTCAAATCCTTTTTGAGCGTTTTGAACAAAAGGGTTATGATGATAACTTCATCTCCAATGCTTTTAATAGAGCACTGAATATTAATAGGAAAAAATTAATCGTACCCAAAACAAGTAAACAAACAAGAAATAAAATTGCCAACTCCAACGGAAATTCAAATACACCTAATCAACCACTGGATGGTATGTCTATTAACAATTCAATCGTATCAAACACTTTACAATTCACTGTTGATATTAATGAACAATGTCACAAAAGAGAGAACCCATATTTTGTCACCAAATTTAGTTCAAACAACAAGATCAAACACATTCTGACCAAATATTGGTACATTTTACACATGGATCCGATATTATCAAAGTTCCTTAAAAAGAAACCTCTGACTGTTTTACCAAATCAGATAATTTAAAAACCATTTTGGCCCTGAGCCTTCTTAAGGGTACGTCTCTACAGAAAAGAGGGACTTAAGAGATGTGCTGGTTCTAAAAGGGAACCATAGATGTAACAAATGTAAAATCTGTCCAAAAATGTTGACACAAAATCATTTTACATCAAAAATGACAGATCTCAAGTATGAAATTAACAATTATATTGACTGTTTAACAACATATGTAATATATATATTGCAATGTGGGTGTGGTCTACAATATGTAGGCCGCACCAAGCGCCACTTAAAATTGCGCATTATGGAACACCTAAGAAATATTGTTAATATTCCTAAATTGTTAGCTTCGGCCAAACCGCTTACACATCTTTTATCTCATTTTAAAGATGTTCACCAATGTAGTACTACAGGAGTCAAGTATATGGGCATTACACATATAGGGACCAATATTAAAGCTGGTGACAAAGACCTTCAAATTGCTAAAAGAGAGCAGTTCTGGATATTTACCCTTCAAACTAAATATCCTGGGGGGTTAAATGATTATGTAGAACTGACTGCATTTTTGAGGTAAATGCCCTAGTGAAGTAATTTTATATATGTGGAATCTGTCATTTCATCTATGTGTAGATCCTTATAGGTTTGGATCTTTGGGCGACATTTTTGCACATTCATTTTATTTTATTTTTCTTGTTTCCATTCCTTCTTTCCTTTCCCCCCTCCTTCCCCTTTCCCCTCCCCTTTATGTATATGTGTTATATGTATGTTTGTCATTTATGTTTTTCAGATGTTTTTTTTACCAAATATGTTGTTCATATTATCATATATGATCATTTTTATCATTTTATTTTTACACTTGACCACTATGGACACCTGTGAGTGCGACATTACATGTCTATATTTGATTAATTTGGCATTTTATTTTGCCATTAGATTGTAATTTTTACTATTTAGAAATCAATATCATCAATTACTATCTAAAGGGTTACCATCCCATTACTGCAATCATTAACATTGCAGATTAATTTATGACAACAAAGAGGAGTGTTCAAAATCTATGTGTTCACCCCTTCTAGCCTTATGATTGGTCTGTTTCACGACAGGAACAACCAATGACGTAGCTTGAAAGAAATATAAAAGACCCCTCGCAGGTGTCCAGGTTTTTCGCCTGATGAAGTTTACCTGACGAAACGCGTCGCTAAATTGTGTAACCAGCCTACCTCAATCCCAGTGGCTGGCATACACTAAGTGTATTTATTTCGGTTGCAATCCCTCAAACGAACTGGCATCTACGGACAGCTGTAGGGGGGCTTTCATTTCCACGCATGCGCACTTGCGCTATACACCACGCCGACACACGCGGAGGTGTTACTGCAGTGACTGCCACAGAGACAGCCCCAGCGTGCGGGACTGTCACCCGAAGAGAATTGGACATCGCCCCCTTGCCTAATCTATGGTGAAGAACAAAGGATGAGAACATCGCTTAGACCTGGATACGAATTAAGTTTTTCTTATATGTAAGTTTTCATATTATTGTTGTTACATTATACCTTCATACTCTTACCTTGGTGCGCACTTGTGCTTTTTTTCTTGGTTACTTGGTTCTGCCGACGGAGTCTTCAGCCGGTGTCCTTTCTGGAGTGGGGGGAGACACTTCAAATCACAGGAGCAGCAAGAGGGAGAGAAATTATTTTTCTGCAATCATAGGAAGCAAGAGCGCAGACTGAACACTCTTTTGCCATCCTAACTTTGATCTGGCAGAAGTTTCAACCAAATTGGTCTAGCCCCTATCTTGTATTTTTTTATTTAAGCGATAATAGAAGTCTCTTCTTAATAGAAAACATTAATGTATTATTTTGCAACTTGCATTAAAATGTAACCACAAAGGTTTATATAGAAACTGCTCACCTTTATTTAATGTAGTCCTAATGGTGGAAAGGTGGGTGCAAGGGAGGTAGATAATATATATAACACAGAGAGAACTCAAAAAAATGGGTTCAAAGCACCCCACTATATGCACTCGTCACCAGATATTAAATGTATGCTCCTTATAGCCAAACAAATCAGATCCCTTAACAGGGAGCTCAAAGCGACGAAAAACAAAAAGTTTTATTACATATATTATTTATACACTAAAGAGTTAAAATTCCCCACAGAGGAGTAATGGAGAGGGGAAAGAAGGGACATATTAGTCTGAATTATTGTATTAGTATATTTTGTCAGAGAATATCCCTATCTTCCCCTGCGGTGGTTGTATTCATGTGATATCCACTGAATATTAACAGTGGGATTGTAAATGCATTAATTTGCAATTGGGTAGTGTGACTAACAGTCTGTGAGCAGGGTTACAGCGAACCCAGGGATTATATAAGCCCTATATGGCTGATGTATCACAGCAGTACCAACTAATTATTGTGTCACACTAATGTATTAACATAGCTTGTATACATATATCAAATCTATTCCAGTCACTGATATTATGCATAAAGATGTAGCAACATTTATATTAAAATGTAACACAATTTACTTGAACAAGACAAAATATTTGAAATGAAAATAAATTGTTAACCATGTTAAAAAAACAACACAATAGGTTCATTAATGTAAATGTACATACATGCCCCCCTTTTTTATTATTGGTACCAATAAAACATATTTATATTTTTTTCGTTCATTCTATAATCTCTTGAGATGATGTTCAGGATCTGTCTATATGGGTTGATATATATATATACTAGCTGAGAGACCCGGCGTTGCCCGTGAGTTAAATTTCCCACTCCCTTATTTCCCCCTCCCCTCCCCCAGAGGGGAGGGATGAACAGTGGACAGGAGGGGGGGGGGACAGTGGACAGGAGGGGGGGACATTGGACAGGAGGGGGGGGACAGTGGACAGGAGAGGGGACAGTGGACAGGAGGGGGGGACAGTGGACAGGAGGGGGGGACAGTGTACAGGGGGGGGCAGTGGACAGGAGGAGGGGGGGCAGTGGACAGGAGGGGGGCAGTGGACAGGAGGGGGGACAGTGGACAGGAGGGTGGACAGTGGACAGGAGGGGGGATACAGTGTTACATACACACACACCTCAGTCCCGTGCAGCGCTCAGCGGCGGCCTTCTCGGGTGCAGGCCCCGCCCCCCCTCAGATCTGTACGGCGCCTTTCTCGGGCGCAGGCCCCGCCCCCTCGCAGTTCCGTGCGGCGCCGCACCGTACGGGTGAGGGGGGTGGTGTGGTACGGGTGAGGGGGGGTGGGCTGCCCCCTCCCGGCCGGCCGTTCCACCCCCTCCTGGCCGTCCGTTCCGCCCCCTCCCGGCCGTCCGTTCTATATGCTTTACAAATAAAACCCTTCTTTTCTTTCTATTTCTCTTCCCTCTTCCTTTTCCTTTTTTCCTTCCACTCTCCCCCTTCCTTCTCCTTCTCCTTCATCTCCGCCCCTGTCGCCTTCTTTATACGGACGCATTATGACTGAATCCAACACCAGCCATTTTTTGGATTGCCTCAATAATAGGTTTAACAAACCTGAGCTTTTCAGCAAAATGTTCTCTGACATACAATTAGTTGAGGTGGCTACTCCAAATTTACCATCTCTTATGAATGATTTACACAAATTATTAGAAAAAGAGACGAAATCTTGGTTAGATATGGCCACATTGGAGGAATATGTGCGATGTGGCCGTATACCAAGAGGACTTAGAATCCTAAAACCCTCAACATATGGCACAGACAGCCATTAATGCTTTTAATAGAGCAC
The DNA here is from genome assembly GCF_040206685.1 of Ascaphus truei. Classification (NCBI taxonomy): domain Eukaryota; kingdom Metazoa; phylum Chordata; class Amphibia; order Anura; family Ascaphidae; genus Ascaphus; species Ascaphus truei. The sequence continues at coordinate 258,122,944 of NC_134487.1, read as the reverse complement.
TGAATATTAATAGGAAAAAATTAATCGTACCCAAAACAAGTAAACAAACAAGAAATAAAATTGCTAACTCCAACGGAAATTCAAATACACCTAATCAACCGCTGGATGGTATGTCTATTAACAATTCAATCGTATCAAACAGTGTACAATTCACTGTTGATATTAATGAACAATGTCACAAAAGAGAGAACCCATATTTTGTCACCAAATTTAGTTCAAACAACAAGATCAAACACATTCTGACCAAATATTGGTACATTTTACACATGGATCCGATATTATCAAAGTTCTTTAAAAAGAAACCTCTGACTGTGTTTACCAAATCAGATAATTTAAAAAACATTTTGGCCCCGAGCCTTCTTAAGGGTACGTCTCTACAAAAAAGAGGGACTTAAGAGATGTGCTGGGTCTAAAAGGGAACCATAGACGTAACAAATGTAAAATCTGTCCAAAAATGTTGACACAAAATCATTTTACATCAAAAATGACAGATCTCAAGTATGAAATTAACAATTATATTGACTGTTTAACAACATATGTAATATATATTGCAATGTGGGTGTGGTCTACAATATGTAGGCCGCACCAAGCGCCACTTAAAATTGCGCATTATGGAACACCTAAGAAATATTGTTAATATTCCTAAATTGTTAGCTTCGGCCAAACCGCTTACACATCTTTTATCTCATTTTAAAGATGTTCACCAATGTAGTACTACAGGAGTCAAGTATATGGGCATTACACATATAGTGACCAATATTAGAGCTGGTGACAAAGACCTTCAAATTGCTAAAAGAGAGCAGTTCTGGATATTCACCCTTCAAACTAAATATCCTGGGGGGTTAAATGATTATGTAGAACTGACTGCATTTTTGAGGTAAATGCCCTAGTGAAGTAATTTTATATATGTGGAATCTATCATTTCATCTATGTGTAGATCCTTATAGGTTTGAATCTTTGGGTGACATTTTTGCACACTTTTTCACTTAATTTCTTTTTTCTCTCCCCCTCCCCCCCCCCCTTTTTTATTTTTATTTTATTTCATTTTATTTTATTTTTCTTGTTTCCATTCCTTCTTTCCTTTCCCCCCCTCCTTCCCCTTTCCCCTCCCCTTTATGTATATGTGTTATATGTATGTTTGTCATTTATGTTTTTCAGATGTTTTTTTTACCAAATATGTTGTTCATATTATCATATATGATCATTTTTATCATTTTATTTTTACACTTGACCACTATGGACACCTGTGAGTGCGACATTACATGTCTATATTTGATTAATTTGGCATTTTATTTTGCCATTAGATTGTAATTTTTACTATTAGAAATCAATATCATCAATTACTATCTAAAGGGTTACCATCCCATTACTGCAATCATTAACATTGCAGATTAATTTATGACAACAAAGAGGAGTGTTCAAAATCTATGTGTTCACCCCTTCTAGCCTTATGATTGGTCTGTTTCACGACAGGAACAACCAATGACGTAGCTTGAAAGACATATAAAAGACCCCTCGCAGGTGTCCAGGTTTTTTGCCTGATGAAGTTTACCTGTTAAACGAAACGCGTCGCGAATTGTGTAACCAGCCTACCTCAATCCCGGTGGCTGGCATACACTAAGTGTATTTATTTCGGTTGCGATCCCTCAAACGAACTGGCATCTACGGACAGCTATAGGGGGCTTTCATTTCCACGCATGCGCACTTGCGCTATACACCACGCCGACACACGCGGAGGTGTTACTGCAGTGACTGCCACAGAGACAGCCCCAGCGTGTGGGACTGTCACCCGAAGAGAATTGGACATCGCCCCCTTGCCTAATCTATGGTGAAGACCAAAGGATGAGTACATCGCTTAGACCTGGATACGAATTAAGTTTTACTTATATGTAAGTTTTCATATTATTGTTGTTACATTATACCTTCACACTCTTACCTTGGTGCGCACTTGTGCTTTTTTTCTTGGTTACCTGGTTCTGCCGACGGAGTCTTCCGCCGGGGTCCTTCTTGGAGTGGGGGGAGACACTTCAAATCACAGGAGCAGCAAGAGGGAGAAAAATTATTTTTCTGCAATCATAGGAAGCAAGAGCGCGGACTGAACACTCTTTTTGCCATCCTAACTTTGATCTGGCAGAAGTTTCAACCAAATTGGTCTAGCCCCTATCTTGTATTTTTTTATTTAAGCGATAATAGAAGTCTCTTCTTAATAGAAAACATTAATGTATTATTTTTCAACTTGCATTAAAATGTAACCACAAAGGTTTATATAGAAACTGCTCACCTTTATTTAATGTAGTCCTAATGGTGGAAAGGTGGGTGCAAGGGAGGTAGATAATATATATATCACAGAGAGAACTCCAAAAATGGGTTCAAAGCACCCCACTATATGCACTCGTCACCAGATATTAAATGTATGCTCCTTATAGCCAAACAAATCAGATCCCTTAACAGGGAGCTCAAAGCGACGAAAAACAAAAAAGTTTTATTACATATATTATTTATACACTAAAGAGTTAAAATTCCCCACAGAGGAGTAATGGAGAGGGGAAAGAAGAGACATATTAGTCTGAATTATTGTATTAGTATATTTTGACAGAGAATATCCCTATCTTCCCCTGCGGTGGTTGTATTCATGTGATATCCACTGAATATTAACAGTGGGATTGTAAAAGCATTAATTTGCAATTGGGTAGTGTGACTAACAGTCTGTGGTTGTCTGTTGGTAGTATAGAACAAACATCAAACTATGATTTTCCCACATTGAGACAGCGAGATTATCTCATATCGCAGGGTTACAGCGAACCCAGGGATTATATAAACCCTACTGTATATGGCTGATGTATCACAGCAGTACCAACTGATTATTGTGTCACACTAATGTATCAACATAGCTTGTATACATATATCAAATCTATTGCAGTCACTGATATTATGCATACACATGTAGCAACATTTATATTAAAATGTAACACAATTTACTTGAACAAGACAAAATATTTGAAATGAAAATAAATTGGTAACCATGTTAAAAAAACAACACAATAGGTTCATTAATGTAATTGTACATACATGCCCCCCTTTTTTATTATTGGTACCAATAAAACATATTTATATTTTTTTCGTTCATTCTATAATCTCTTGAGATGATGTTCAGGATCTGTCTATATGGGTTGATATATATATATACTAGCTGAGAGACCCGGCGTTGCCCGTGAGTTAAATTTCCCACTCCCTTATTTCCCCCTCCCCTCCCCCAGAGGGGAGGGATGAACAGTGGACAGGAGGGGGGGAGACAGTGGACAGGAGGGGGGGACAGTGGACAGGAGGGGGGGGACAGTGGACAAGAGGGGGGGGACAGTGGACAGGAGGAGGGGGACAGTGGACAAGAGGGGGGGACAGTGGACAGGAGGGGGGACAGTGGACAGGAGGTGGGGAGACCGTGGACCCGAGGGGGGATACATTTGACAGCATGGGGGAGACAGTGGACAGGAGGGGTGGACAGTGGACAGGAGGGGTGACAGTGGACAGGAGGGGGGAACAGTGGACAGGATGGGGGGACAGTGGACAGGAGGGGGGGGCAGTGGACAGGAGGGGGGTGGTGGACAGGAGGGGGGGGCAGTGGACAGGAGGTGGGACAGTGGACAGGAGGGGAGACAGTGGACAGGAGGGGGGGACAGTGGACAGGAGGTTGGGGGACAGTGAACAGGAGGGGGTCACAGTGTTACACACACATGCACCTCAGACCCGTGCGGCGCTCAGCGGCGGCCTTCTCGGGCGCAGGCCCCGCCCCCCCTCAGATCCGTACGGCACCTTTCTCGGGCGCAGTTCCGTGCGGTGCCGCACCGTACGGGTGAGGGGGGTGGTGTGGTACGGGTGAGGGGGGGTGGGCTGCCCACTCCCGGCCGGCCATTCCACCCCCTCCCGGCCGTCTGTTCTGCCCCCTCCCGGCCGTCCATTCCACCCCCTCCCGGCCGTCCGTTCTGCCCCCTCCCGGCCATCCGTTCTGCCCCCTCCCGGCCATCCATTCTGCCCCCTCCCACTATCCGTTTCGCCCCCTCCCGGCCGTCCGTTCCACCCCCTCCCGAACTTCAGTTCTGCCCCCTCCCGGCCGTCCGTTCCGCCCCTTCCTGGCCGTCCGTTCTGCCGCTTGGTCCCGGCCGGAGGCACAGGGGTGAGGGAGGGGAGGTGGTGTGTGTGTGTGGTGCTGTGTGGAGGGGAGGCTGGAGGCGCAGGGGTGTGAGGCGGCGGTGTGGGCGGGAGGTGGTGTGTGTGTGGTGGTGTGTGTGCGTGTGCAGCAGTTGAGGCTAGGCACTCGGCGCCGCGAGGGAGGAAGGGGGTCCTTCCGGGTGCCGCCATCTTAGGCACTCGGTGCCGCGAGGCAGCTTCAGGCTGCCTGTCCACTGCCTGTCCCCCCGCCGGGGATGGAGGGGAGTGAGCGACGGTGAGTGAGCGCCGGGGAGGGAGGTGAGTGAGCGCCGGGGAGGGAGGTGAGTGTGATGGGGGGGGGGAGAGGACAGAGAGAGAGAGTGTGTGTGTGTGTGTGGCCGAGGGGGAAGAGAGTGGCAGTTGGGTGACGTCAGACCCACCAATATGATTGGCCAGAGGCTGAGGACCAATCAGATTAACCGCAGCTAGTACAACCTTTCGATTTTATATATTAAGATATATATATATATATATATATATATATATATATATATATATATATATATATATATAAAGAAGAAAAAAGTAGCGCCAAAAGGTGAATATTGTTGTACTAATATAGGGCAATAAATGTGTATATATGATTATACTATAAATAATATAACGATTAATAGTGTACAGCAAGCAGCATAAAACTAGAACAATATTGAGGATAACACAAGATAACATATAAACATATTATTAAAGAGTCCAATGCTCAAAACCTGTATAGAGTCCTGACAAATAGCACCAGAACAAATGTACAGATCCCAGGGGTCCACGGCAGCTCTCACATGGAGTAACCAGCTCCACAGCAGAATCTACAGAAAAAACAAAACAGAGAGCGCACGCCCCATAGTGTAACACTGTAACATTTAATGTTGGGGAAGGGTGGATGGAGGGATTAAAAACACTCACAAGGTAAAAATCAATATAAAGCAATTTGTGATATATAATCACCACCAGGCATGTCCAAACTGCAGCAGGGAGTCCAAAATTCGCTGGATATAGTCACTCAAACAGCGCTGTCCCTCTGGTTCACTCGAAATCCTCCAAATCGTTTTGGTATCAGAGTTGGCCTTGAATTCACTGCATGTGCTCCCCGGCCGTAAAGGAGCACACTACGTAATGACGTAATGTCGTAGGTGACGTCCCTGACGCGTTTCGTCGCAACAAATGCAACTTTATCAAAGGGATTGTCCCTGAACAAGATTAGCACTGTTTATGTACTGGATGGTTCCAAATGTGATTGGTAGCTGGTAAATCAGGATGTCCCACCCCTAATTATGATACCGGCACCTCATAAAGGGGGCTGTATCTCGGGGAGCAGGGGGTCCCCGGACCTGAAACCAATGCAGTTCAGCTCCAGAGACCCCCTGCACATGTACACTATGAATAAAAATGCACAGTACTGTATGTTAGGGGTTATAGGGGACGGCTTTAAAGAGAACAGCTCGCAAACGCCCCCATGCGTTTTTACACGGCATTGCAGTATTGCAGCCAGCGGGAATAAAATGCTTAAATCACAGCCGCGAAAATAACGCTATATACCCCGGGAGAAAACGACACAAAACCGCACATCACCGGGATCTTCTGTAATTCGAGGAGCTAGCCAAGTAAGAATAAAGTTGGTCGCCACTGTAAAATATAAGCATTGTGTATATCACCACCACGGATCAGCACGAAGTCTCCCCCACAGCAAAGATGATAATAGCTGATAGTCCAAATATTCAGACCTCGTGGTAAGCAATAGAATGATTCATGTGGAAGTCCTTGGTTGTTAGCCCTTCCAAAACAGGTTGTTTGCTGTCCACAACCAACACTGAGGCTCCTTGCAGCAGGAACCGGAGCTCACCACATGTGTTCTGTCCCAGGTTGATGACGTAATGCCATAGCTGCTATCCTGACGCGTTTCGGCAGCAACTCTGACTTTCTCAAAGGATAATGCTATTATGATCTTTGCTGTAGGGGAGACTCCGTGCTGATCCGTTGTGGTGATATACACAATACTTATATTTTATCTCTGTTTGTGAGTAAGCTTGTTTCCCTCTCCTCAACCTTTATATTAAATTTTATACACTTTTTACGCTATGGGCTGTGCGCATTCTCTTTTGTTTATATATATCGATCTGGATGGCAGTATTAGTACGGATATTCACCATAAAAATACATCAACTAATTCTATCCTGCATGCATCAAGTGCCCATCCGGCACATCAAATACATGTTGTGCCGGTGGGCGAATTTCTGCGTCTAAAAAGGAACTGCTCAAAAGAACAAACTTTCCAAGTTAGAGTCAGGGAGATGACCTCGCGTTTCCGGGAAAGAGGTTACAGTAGAACCACCATTGGTAAGGGAAGATCCAAAACTAAAGAGAGATCTCGTACTTCACTCCTGACAGGCACAGTGGTGGACAAACAACTTAAAACAGAGGATATGACCATACGCTTCATCGGCACCTATGATCGCAACTGGTGTATGTATAGAGAAGCCATTCAAAAACATTGGCACATCCTCACCACTGATGTGGATTTAAAACTAATTTTGGGTGAAAGAGTCAATCTGGTTAGCCGAAGGGCACCCAATTTAGGTGACAGATTTGTCAATAGTAATTATACCCCCGGCAGACCCTCCACCTTCCTCACAAGGGAACATATCAATGGCTTTACGCCATGCCGTTCATGTTCAGCCTGTCATCATTTGCAGGCTAGCGTGGACTTTCATGATTCTAAGGGAAGCACAAGATATGAGATTAGGTCCAAATTAAATTGCAAGTCTAAGGCGGTAATGTACTATCTTCAGTGCTCTTGTCCAATGATATATATTGGAAAGACAACCAGAGAATTAAGATTCTGCGTGTTAGAGCACGTCCGCAACATAAAGAATAGTGATTGTGATTTCAATAATGGCCGCAAACTTACCACTGTAGCAAGACACTTCAGACTCAAACATGACTCTAACACTGACTTGTTAAAAGTCTTTGCAATTGACCAGGTATTCCTGGGTATTAGAGGGGGTGATCTGGAAAAATTATTGTTACATAGTGCATGCCGCTGGATCGTCAAGTTAGGGACCCTGCTACCCTCAGGTATGAACGAATACATGGGGTATGCAATGTTCCTTTGACGATCCAGTGGCAAGTTTGTATGGTTTTCTAAATCTGCATATCCCTTTATTTTGGTTGCTCTTTTTCCTTCTCCGCCTTATTTTTATTCAATTTTATTTTATATATATGTACATTTTTGTATTTTAATAATATTGTACAGTGAGCAGGGGGTTCCCTTAGCCAGAAATGAATGCTCAGGGGATCCCCTGCTCCTGCACAATATGATTAAAAATACAGAAATGCTGCTTCATTACCATAGCGTATAGCCGCTAAGGCAATGAAGGGGTTTACTCACCGTGCCCGCTTTCTTGTGGGTAGCGGGGGTGGGTGAAGGGGGTATTTGGCCCTTGGTGTGAGTTTAGGACTTGCGGGGGGGGTTGCGGGTGCACTTAACCCCTTCACGGCCGTAGCAGTTAATACCGCTACGGTCATGAAGGGGTTAAGCATCCCGCTACCCCCCGCAAGCCCTAAACAACCACCGTTGGGGCTAATACCCCCTTCACCCACTCCAGCTACCCACAATAAAAAAAATCACACACAGCAGCCGCCCAAAAAATAAATCTAAATAAATAAATAAATAAATGACTATAAATAAATACATTTGAAATACATTTTTATTTATAGTGTAGATGTGCAGGGGGTCTCCAGAGCTGAACCACGTTGGTTTCAGGTCGGGGGACCCCCTGATCCCCGAGATACAGCCCCCTTTATGAGGTGCCGGTATCCCTCTGCATTTGAAGGTCCCGATCACGTGACCGCGACCTGTAAACCAAGCAGAGTGATACCGGCACCCCCTAAAGGGGCTTGTATCTCGGGGAGCAGGGGGTCCCCGGACCTAAAACCACAGCGGTTCTGCTCCGGATACCCCCTGCACATGTACAGTATAAATAAAACACACACATCAATAAAGAATCGTTCTTTACCTTTGCGGCTATGTGCTATGTTAATGAAGCAGCATTTCTGTATTTTAATAATATTGTACAGTGAGCAGGGGGTTCCCTGAGCCAGAAATTAATGCTCAGGGAACCCCCTGCTCCTGCACAATATTATTAAAAATACAGAAATGCTGCTTCATTACCATAGCGTATAGCCGCTAAGGCAATGAAGGGTTAAGGCAGAATAAACAATAAATACATTACATACATATTTTTAATGTGTGTGTTATACCTCCCTGCCTTCACGGTAATCTATGTAAAAAACCCTCCCCCTATTGTGTGTTTTAAAATTCCCTGCCTTCACTGTAATCTATGTAAAAAAAACCTCCCCCTATTGTGTGTTAAGCTTCCTTGCCTTCACGGTAATCTATGTAAAAAAACCCTCCCCCTATTGTGTGTGAAGCTTCCCTGCCTTCACTGTAAGCTATGTAAAACTCCCTCCCCCTATTGTGTCTGCTAAGATTCCCTGCTTTGACTAATCTGTGTAAGCCCCCCTCCCCCTATTGTGTCAGTTAAATCTGCCTGGCCTGTGTTTCTATGAGTGCAGTGTACTGTATGTAAATGTGGGGAGGGGGATCCTGTGTAAATAACCACACCCACTACCCACTACCCACCTGCACATGACCCCTCCGCTGCTGCAAAAAGAGACAAAAATTAAAACATACAAAGTAATGTCCCCTAACCCCTTAATCACCATAGCGGTTATTAACCGCTACAGTCATTAAGGGGTTAACCCACCCTCACCCACCACTCGGGATGCCTACATACCCTCCCACACTAACCCCCCCCCGTGAGGCCTAACCACCCAGTACCCACAAGGGAGGCCTACCCACATACCGTTGGGGAAACACCCCCCCCCCACCCCCAGGACCCACAATAAAAACAATACAGTGCCCCACAATAAACATCATTCTATTTATTAAATACATTACCCACCCCCTGTGCCCCCCCCCATAAATACAAGATTTATTCTTTTACATACAGGGTTCATAACGCAGCCCCACGCGAGTCCCCGGTGGGCTGGCGGGGCACCTGGACAGACCTACAGTTTACCAGCAGCCCTTTTTACACAGGTTCTGGAGGCCTGCTGGTGGGTCCTGCCTGCACCATGGCCCCCAGGTGGTCTCCTTGGGTCACCGTGGGCCACAATTGGGTCCCCACGGTAGGCCCGCGGATGTCTGGGAGCCCCGGGTCAGACCCACAGGTGTCTGCGGGGCCTCGGGTGGTTCCCTCGGGGGTCTGGGGAACTCACGGGTGCTCACTACAGGTCCGCGGTTCCCCCACAGAAGTGGGACCACACATCGTCATTCCCGCATGTGTCACCCATGGAACCACCAGCCTGATACCATTGGAATACCCGAGGATACCCGCAGGTGGTCTCCAGAGGTCCCACTCAGAACCACGGAACCAACCCTGAATGTAAAAAAAATAAACCTGGCCTATACATTCAATACATACACCCTCCCCCCCAACACCTACAGTACAATAATGTGCAAAATAACTATTATCCAGATATGGATAATAGATTAATTGCCCATTATTAAAAACATTAACTAGCATATACAAATAAATAAAGTACTACTGACCTCATCAATATGAAGTGTCCATCGCCAGCAAAATCCTTGTCTTGCCCACAACATACATAGCAAATACAAAGCCAATACATTGCAATTACATTAGATAGAGAGAGAGAGAGAGAGAGAGAGAGAGAGAGAGAGAGAGAGAGAGAGATACAGTATATATATATACACAGTATATACAGTACACACACGATGAACCAATATACAAATAAATGTACTGCACCGACACACTTTATTCGAGCAAATACCCAGTATGTACCTGGCAGATACCTGGAATGCGCCGCTCCTCACCTCTGACAAGCCCCGTTGCGTTTGCCTTCCCAGCCTGGGTTCATGCCTGGCTGACGGGCGGCTGATCTTTTAAATGATAATGATTAGGATTTAATAGGCTGCAATGCTTCGCGTGTCTACCAGATGGCATAAATTCATGAATTGTAATGCAGTATATATATATATATATACTGTGCAGTATTGCAGCCAGCGGGAATAAAATGCTTCAATCCCTGCCTGGAAAATACCTCAATGCACTCGGGCAGAAAACAGTCACAAACCTCAATACACCCGGGTATACCCGAATTCGTGGGACTAGCCGAGCTCGAATAAAGTGTGTCGCCAGTGTAGAAGGGTTATCAAAACCATACTGTCCTACAACCAAACACTTCTCCATAAAGACACTACATTAAAATCAATTTCCTTTAATAATCCTAACTGATCTCACAAATGAATCAACCAAGTAAACAAAAATCAATTAGCAATCATTATTTACATCCCTAAACAATTCACACTCCATCCCGAACAATGAAACAATTAACTAATTCACGCCTGGAGCAGAACAATTTAGCCTGTGAAAAAATACAGTACTGACCAGAATACAACCTTTAAAACCAAGGCAACACACAATACAATACCAACGATTACATCTACTGTATCTAATTTTAAAATACTTTAAACACACAATAAAGCATAGCAGCATAGTCAAATTAATTTAAAACACATCAAATCAAGCTTTTAAAACAACATCACTTCTTACCCTGTACACTACCGACACACTTTGATGATGTGTGGTCCCACTTCTGTGGGGGAACCGCGGACCCGTAGTGAGCACCTGTGAGTTCCCCAGACCCCCGAGGGAACTACCCGAGGCCCCGCAGACACCTGTGGGTCTGACCCGGGGCTCCCAGACATCCGCGGGCCTACCGTGGGGACCCAATTGTGGCCCACGGTGAACCCAAGGAGACCACCTGGGGGCCATAGTGCTGGCGGGACCCACCAGCAGGCCTCCAGAACCTGTGTAAAAAGGGCTGCTGGTAAACTGTAGGTCTGTCCAGGTGCCCCGCCAGCCCACCGGGGACTCGCGTGGGGCTGCGTTATGAACCCTGTATGTAAAAGAATAAATCTTGTATTTATGGGGGGCACAGGGGGTGGGTAATGTATTTAATAAATAGAATGATGTTTATTGTGGGGCACTGTATTATTTTTATTGTGGGTACTGGGTCTGGGGGGGGGTGTTACCCCAACGGTATGTGGGTAGGCCTCCCTTGTGGGTACTGGGTGGTTAGGCCTCACCGGGGGGGGGGGGGGTTAGTGTGGGAGGGTATATAGGCATCCCGAGTGGTGGGCGAGGGTGGGTTTACCCCTTAATGACTGTAGCGGTTAATAACCGCTATGGCGATTAAGGGGTTAGGGGACATTACTTTGTATGTTTTAATTTTTGTCTCTTTTTGCAACAGCGGAGGGGCCATGTGCAGGTGGGTAGTGGGTAGTGGGTGTGGTTATTTACACGGGATCCCCCTCCCCACATTTACATACAGTACACTGCACTCACAGAAACACAGGCCAGGCAGATTTAACTGACACAATAGGGGGAGGGGGGCTTACACAGATTAGTCAAAGCAGGGAAGTTTAGCAAACACAATAGGGGGAGGGGTTTTTACATAGATTACAGTGAAGGCAGGGAAGCTTCACACACAATAGGGGGAGGTTTTTTTTACATAGATTACAGTGAAGGCAGGGAATTTTAAAACACACAATAGGGGGAGGGGGTTTTACATAGATTACAGTGAAGGCAGGGAGGTATAACACACACATTAAAAATATGTATGTAATATATTTATTGTTTATTCTGTCTTAACCCTTCATTGCCTTAGCGGCTATACGCTATGGTAATGAAGCAGCATTTCTGTATTTTTAATAATATTGTGCAGGAGCAGGGGGTTCCCTGAGCATTAATTTCTGGCTCAGGGAACCCCCTGCTCACTGTACAATATTATTAAAATACAGAAATGCTGCTTCATTAACATAGCACATAGCCGCAAAGGTAAAGAACGATTCTTTATTGATGTGTGTGTTTTATTTATACTGTACATGTGCAGGGGGTATCCGGAGCGGAACCGCTGTGGTTTTAGGTCCAGGGACCCCCTGCTCCCCGAGATACAGGCCCCTTTAGGGGGTGCCGGTATCCCTCTGTTTGGTATACAGGTCGCGGTCACATGATAGGGACCTTTAAACGCAGAGGGATTCCGGCACCTCATTAAGGGGGCTGTATCTCGGGGATCAGGGGGTCCCCCGACCTGAAACCAATGCGGTTCAGCTCCAGAAACCCCCTGCACATCTACACTATAAATGAAAATGTATTTCAAATGTATTTATTTATAGTCATTTATTTATTTATTTATTTAGATTTATTTATTTATTTTTTGGGCGGCTGCTGTGTGTGATTTTTTTTATTGTGGGTAGCGGGAGTGGGTGAAGGGGGTATTAGCCCCAACGGTGGTTGTTTTGGGCTTGCGGGGGGTAGCGGGATGGCTTAACCCCTTCATGACCGTCGCGGTATTAACTGCTACGGCCGTGAAGGGGTTAAGTGCACCCGCAACCCCCCCGCAAGTCCTAAACTCACACCAAGGGCCAAATACCACCTTCACCCACCTCCGCTACCCACAATAAAGCGGGCACAGTGAGTTAACCCCTTCATTGCCTTAGCGGCTATACGCTATGGTAATGAAGCAGCATTTCTGTATTTTTAATCATATTGTGCAGGAGCAGGGGGTCCCCTGAGCATTAATTTCTGGCTCAGGGAACCCCCTGCTCACTGTACAATATTATTAAAATACAGAAATGCTGCTTCGTTACCATAGCATATAGCCGCTAAGGTAAGGAACGAGTGTTTATTTATATATGTTTTTTATTCATACTGTAGATGTGCAGAGGGTCTCCGGAGCAGAACTGCTGTGGTTTTACGTCCGGGGACCCCCTGCTCCCCGAGATACAGGCCCCTTTAAGGGGTGCCGTTATCCCTCTGCTTGGTTTACAGGTCGCGGTCACGTGATCGGGACCTTGAAACGCAGAGGGATACCGGCACCTTATAAAGGGGGCTGTATCTCGGGGAGCAGGGGGTCCCCGGACCTGAAACCAACGAGGTTCAGCTCCCGAGACCCCCCGCACATGTACACTATGAATAAAAATGTATTTTAAATAATTTTTAATGTGCCGATGTTTGCGCAGAGAGAGCAGCGGTTCTCTCTCTGCTGCAAACACATCTCGCCCACACCGGCCTACAGTATCATTGATGTGCATATACAGTACTGTATGTGTACAGTACTGTATTTTAGGGGTTATAGGGGTTGTTGTTATACAGTATATATATATACAGTAGCGACATTGCTTATTGAAGCAAAAGCCGCCGGCTCCATGCGGCTGGGAAGCGGGTAGCCGCGGCGCGTGGCGGCGCACTGTGACGTCACAGTAACATGCGCGCCCGGCTTCCCCGTCTTCCCCGTCTTCCCCTGGCTTCCCCGACACCCCTGGAGATCAAATGAAGGTAAGCGGGGGTGCGGGGAAGCAGAGGGGCATAGCAGGAGCCTTGTACGGGGTCGGGAAGGGATTTAAATTGCGCGCGAAGTGGAGGGGGGGTGCGTGGGGGAAACGCGGCGGCGCGCGGTTGTTACTGGCGGCAGCTGGGGTAGATCTCGGTGTGCCGTCGTGATTTAGTGCAATAAACAATGTCGGTGCTGTATATATATATATATATATATATATATATATATATATATATATATATATATATACATATATATACTGCATTACAATTCATGAATTTATGCCATCTGGCGGACATGTGAAGCATTGCAGCCTAGTAAATCCTGAACCATTATCAATTAGCACATCAACCGCGCGTCTGCCGGGCATGCTCCTGGCTGGGAAGGCAAAAGGAGCCCGGCATGCTCCGGGTGAACAGTGTGGCATTCCAGGAACATGCCAGGTACAAGCCGGTGATTAGTAAGAATAAAGTTGGCCGCAGCAGTATCTCTGTTTGTGAGTGAGCTTGTTTCCCTCTCCTCAACCTTTATATTAAATTCTATACGCTTTTTATGCTATGGGCTGCGCGCTCTCTCTTTTGTTTCTATAGATTTATCTGGATGTGGTTTGTGGTTTATATATATATGTAGTTACATTTTTGTTTGTCTTCAAGCCAGTGCTTGATTGTCATGACATCAATACAATAGCAGCCTTTCTGGACAACTTTATTCCTAGTGCTTCGACTGTGTGGAAGTATAATATTTGTATATTTTTAATATATGTATATCTATATAAAAAGCCATGTTTTGTGTTACAGTGTATTCTGGGTAGCAGTAGAATAGACCTTTTGAAATAAGTTTTTTTTGTTCTCTGAACTCTCTGTCACACTATAATAGTTGACTGTGTGTTTATTTTCCTGAGGTGGGCCCTTTGAGTTCTTATCTGTTTATTGTCTCTTTGTAGAATTAGGCAAGAGATATATACTGTATTTGTTAGCCTTGAAGTCGGAAGATGAGATTGCCAGGCATCATAAGTTTTTCTTTGTGTTTAGTCGGCTAAAATATATAGCAAATGTATAACCAAAAAAGAAAAAAAGTGATCTGCGCTCATAAAATTGTAAATATTGTGCTCAAATACAATGTATTACTTAGTGTAAGATGTTAAGTGTAATGTTTAAACAATCAAAATATAAAACCTGTTAAAAAGGAGGAGGTAGGTGCCGCTGTGCTCGTGGGATGGCTCCACAAACCGAAACTAGTAAAAAAACAAAAAGAAAAACAGCGCAAAAAACCTCAGGGTGTAGTATAATAAAAAGTGTTTATAATGTGAAACAGGTAAGTATTGCATGTACATCAATAATGATATAACTTAGCATGACATGTATATGGACATGTTACCAATACAGGAATCTGTAACCGTGGATCAAGTAGTGTCTGTCACCGTATCAATTCTCTCCTTACACTCCCATGTGGCAGTCCTTATACACCCTCCACTCGAGCCGATCCTGCCGCAAGGTGAGGGCACAGCTACCGCTGTCACGGAGAGAAGGGCTCTCTTGCCGGTTCCCGGCGTCAGCTCACCGCGCCCACGCCAGTGACGTCATCGGGTGGCACCGACAGAGTGTCTCACGTCGCGTCACTTGTCATAGGTTCTTCCCAAAGAGGTCACTGGCTTGTAGTGCCATGGCCTCAACAGTAAATCGTGTTGCTTCTGATCGCTGCGGCGCAGAGGGATCCCCACTGTGTATAAATGTATAACCAATAATGACATATGAAATTATGCATTCCCTTTTTCGGAGTATAAGTTAGACTGCTTTGGACTATCTCAGCAGTGCATTTTATGTTATATCAGATGCATGTCTTGATTTTTATGTGAATATACTCTTGCAAGCGGCTGCTGCAATAAAGTTTCTGAACACATTGCTTTTGCCTAAAAATAATAAGTGTGGACTGAGTTTTTCCACGACAACTGTCAGTGGAAACTAGGCTTGTTTATTGGCTCTCAAAATACCACACAATAGTGTGAGAATTAAATTGACCAGATATAACTGTTTTTAACTGAAGTTTGAGAATACTAAGACAATTTGTTGACAAAATCCAGAAATTTGTGCCTGTGTTTCATTCCGTGTTATGAATCTTTCTCCTACAGTATATATGGACCATTAACATATAAATCAATTTTTCTATAAATAATAAAATGGGGAAATAATAAAAAAAAACATGCTAATGCAGCTAAGAAAATACATGAATTGCGTGCAAGAGATACATCAGAATAAGCTGATTTAAGATGATAAAGCAATTTTTAGAGAATGCAAAACAAGAGAACCCTTGAAGACTAGGATGAGTCAGCTCATTCTTGACAAGACATAAGGAAGGGAATGAAGACTGCTCATCAAAATGAAACTCTAGAACAGGGGAGCGCAACCTTTTGGAGCTGCGCCCCCTTGCCTGCTCCTCCAGGTGCTCGCGCCCCCTTTACTTTTTACTGGCTTCAAATGATGCTGCGGGTGATGTCACATGAACCCATTGCCATGGCGATGAGCATCAGTTGACGCCGCAGTGTCATGTGATGTCATCTCAACATGGCACAACAAGGCTTCTGAATCCCGGTAAGTAGTTTACAGAGGCCTCTCGCGATCCCCCGGCATTTAATTTAAATGCCTTGGGAAAGAGCGCAGAGCCTCTGCGAGCGCAGAGCCTCTGCAACCGCTCATGCCCCCCCCAAAAAAATCCCGCTCCTCCCAGTTGGCACACCCCTGCTCTAGAAGAAACTCAAGAAAGAAGAGCAGCAAGTTTTGAAATAGTTACTGCAGCTCTAAGCAGAGAAACACACTCACAGGCTTTGTTAGATACAGTAGAAGATGGAATCAAGAGACAGTGTAAACTGCTTGTAGCAATTAGTTGCCGGAACAAGCAATCACCAGAAGACAAGTTATATTGGAGAATGTATTTTTTTGCTTGTAACAATGAGACAAACAACCTCTGAGAATGCTGACAAACTGCATGACACTTACTGTAGATGCCAAACAGTGAGTTCCCCCGAGATGACTGACAGATTGCAGAACAATGCACTGAGGCGTCAAACACATTCCTTGAATTTGCGGTCAGACAATCACATTGAAGTATTTGAAGAGCACATGGGAGGCTTGACATGGTGAACCAGCATGTCCTGTCAATTCAGCTTTCCTAGCTTCCAGCTAACAATGGAATTATGTATAATAATACTTGTTGGAAATCTCCAGGACTTTATACTGCCGATAACAACATGGACAGAGGGACTGTTCCAGATGAGCAGTTAAACCTCACAATGATTGACATTCTTAATAGCCTGGATCCATCCTGTTGTTTCAGTGTTTATGACCACCAGACTGTTGACCTTTGTGCTCTTTCCTTCCTGAATGCCTTAGACACTCTAAGGGCTATGCACAAAGCAGTGAAAAGTGTTTTAAGTACAATAAATGCCTTTATAGTGCGATACTGCATGCTGCGCGATTCACAAAGCAGTGATAACACTGCAGTATCGCGCATTAAAGGCTTTTTTCACCCAAAAAACTGTCAGTGAAACAAAAAGTCTCCATGCAGCTCTTACAGGCTGCTTTTTTTTCTGAAAACAAAAAAAGACTTGCGCTCATATGTGATCTGTGATAGAATTAGTGACTTATGAATAAAATATACAATACAACCTTAATGGGTGAGGTTTTGTGCTGCTGGTCAGTGGGAATGGCTCAAACACCAGGCTACATGGAAACAAAAAAAGAACAGCGCAAAAAACCATTGTGTAGTATAATAAAATAATTATTTATAGTGTAAGGGTGAGTATTGCACGTACATCAACAAAAAGGGTTAATAGCATGACATGTTAGGGACATGTTACCACTCGGCAGGCACAGCAGGATACAGACACCGGTTACTGGACGTCCTCCCTCAGAATGCTGGTATCCGGTTTCGGAGTATGCAGCTCAGCGTTGGGGAACCTTCCCGCGCCTTCACGGAGCCCTCAGCAGTTATTCTCAAGGGTTGATCGCCATGCTTCTTCCGGGTTGGTCCACGCCGGCGTGTGACGTCATCCGGCAGCGTCTCTCGGCCGGTCGCGTCTTTAATGCGTCACTGCTTCACGATAGACACTCGAGCAGCAAAACAAGTCCCGAGCAAGTCCCGCAGTAAAACAAAAGTTCGAGTATAAAACTGCAATGGGGATATGAGTAAAGAGTGAAGGAACGCGCCCTCTCCTACGCGTTTCGTACTTCCGTACTTCGTCAGGGAACCCTTTTTGTTGATGTACGTGCAATACTCACCCTTACACTATAAATAATTATTTTATTATACTACACAATGGTTTTTTTGCGCTGTTCTTTTTTTGTTTCCATGCTTTTTTTTTTCTATCAGCTATTGCACTATAGAATTTATAGCACAACAGCACTGATACTAAAAACAGCTTGAACGATGGCCTTCACATCTTAGTGAATCCCGCTGTTGGATTCATTTTTTTAAGCGGGATAAAAATGTCATACACGTATGCAAAAGCAATGATTTTATCACTACTTAGTGAATCGCCCCCTCTGTCTTTGGTCATTGTTCTGTGATGAATTTCATCTAAGAATTACTGCATCACTGATTTTAATGTTTCATCATTCAAATAAAGTAGAGCTTTATTGTTGCTCAATTCATTGAGGATACTTATTTCTTCAAATGGTGAAAACAAATGGTGGATGAAAAACTGTATTTAGCTTATTGTGTTTCGCTGACGTATATAGAACGGATTACGATTTTTCAAAATTCAGAATGTTGAAAATATTGATTATATAATTTGGTTTTTGCTAAAAGCTGTGGATTGGGTTTATAACCTGGATTGTGAAGTTAAATCAGAACCCTGACCATGCAGACATAATAAAAACAAAGTGTAATCGCTCATCCAACAACAAAATACAAAATATAGTGTTTTCCTACTACAGTATGATTCATATATGCATTGTGATGGTCAGGTGGTAACCAGGCTCAACAATAAAGGTTAAGCCTGTCTGGTTACCTCTGATCCATGTATTGGGGTTCGGGAGTGTCAGCTCTTGAGCCCAGTGATTGTTAATGCATTCTGTAAAAATGTGCTACAAAAAAGAATTTTAGGGTTTTTACCTTTCCAGGTGTGCCAGCAAGCACAGATGGTTAGGCTATGAGTTTCAAGGGGGGGTTTACGAAGAAAGTCTTGTCAGAATGTGTCTAGCTAGCCAGGTTCCAAAGTTGCTGATACCCCAAAAATGTACCCGGAAATCAGGACTGATTCTCCAATACAGATTGCTCCGGCAAAATCTACCCTTGAAAACACTTGTGCGACTCACCGCTAGGATCCCTGCTTCAGCAAAGCAGAAAGGTAAAGGGGTATATTGATGTGTGGTATCCCTGGAACGGTAAAGGGGTCCATAGTATAAGAGGGGAGGCCCAGTTAATTCCCAATTCACCCAGAATCTGGTACAGTATAGGGGTTCTGGGGGTACTCCAACCATACATAATGTTGCAAGGAATTTAAAATCTAAGTATAGTGTGTGGGGAATTTGGCTAGTAGGTATAAAAGTGCAAGTTTCCTATTCTATTCCCCATAACCATAAGACTTAGAAAGATATAAAGTATATATTTTATTAAACAGTATGTTTAAAGTATGTATATGCTTGTGCACAGTAATATGAGCTAGGACTTCCAGGTCCAGGGTTTCGAGAGACAATTTATATACCAAGCTTGGTGCCATCAAGTCTGCTCAGGTCCCGGACATGAAAACCTCAGAGGTGCCAAGTGTGAAAGCCATTTGGGTATCGGAGTTAGCCTGAAGACTCACATCCTGGGGTGAATAGAAGCCATTGGATCACCATTTGCCCCAACCGAGACTTTGAGGAGCCTAACTCAGTGTGTGGCTTCTGCATGACAAGTGGCAGATGTGCCAAGTTGGCGCATGCCATTGTCAGATTCTGAATCCACGCTTGCCCGGCTTCACTAGGCTGGCAGCGCTCTGATGCTGGTAGGAATATCCCCACGTTCGGATTAGCTGTAGTATTTCATTAATGAACTCTGAGATACTATAAGAAAAACTCAGCCAATCTGGTGCTCAGATTCTAAGTGCCAGAACAGCAGCGGCAAATTTGAAATGACAAAAAGATACTCTTGGAGAAATAGCAGCGAGCCGGCTTCAGAAATTTCAATGCAAGAAATTTTCTAAATCCCACTTTTCGGGGCCTGGTTCTGAGAATTGAACGTAGTGGTCGCGGCTAGGATTGCAAGCCAAAACTGTTCCAGGACGTTTGGGACTAACTCCCGGTCAAGGGATTTCAGCATCTCCAGAAGAGAGCGGTGGCGCCAGGAACTTTGTGCCGACTTGAGTTCCAGGACATTTGGGACCAAGTCCCGGTCAACTAAAAACTTTGTTTCTTTGCCTATTTCAACCAGGAAAAGTTAGCTCTTTGCCCCAACCCCCCAATAAGTGTGTCTTTCTCATGTATTTTGTGTTTCATTGTGCTTAGCCTATTTTAAGTGAATAAATGACAATTTATTTTACCAACTTGTTTTGCTCAGTGTTATGATCCCGGTATAAAAGGTGTAAATGCCTGGTCTCCTGTGACATGCATCATTGTATTGTATGTCTTTATTTATATAGCGCCATTAATGTACATAGCGCATCAACAAGTTTTTTAATCTGTCTCTGTATATTAAATACAGTACTGAATCTTATGTTAATACTCTGTAGTGTTGTCTATTACTGTGCTATTGCATAATCTCTAAATGGTAATCTGCCTTGTTTAGAATCATAATAGCATCTCCCTTATTGGGATGTTTGTTGTGTGGAATCAAAAATAGGGGGACTAAATGTGCTTTTCTTTTTGCATTTACCCAGTCCAAATGATTGTGCTAATCCCATAGGGATGCTCTCACAGATATGGTGCTCCCCTTCGACTGGGTGTTGCTTCTCTGCAAATAGCATTAAAACATTTACAGCATGAAAACTTCAAAAGCAAGTCCAACTTTAGTATCTAAATTATTACCACTATAAGTGGGTACAAAACCAAGTACTTTATCCAGAACTCAATGATGTTATTTTGTAAGTGTGGTAGAAAATAAATTCATCATCCTTTGTCCTTCTGTTTTCTCCTAACTTGCGTTCCTGCTGGACCTTTGGTTTTTTACTACCTCGTATTGTTTTCTCTTGTCGGTGAATCCGTTCATCAGTCTAAAAAATGTACAGTGCGTTTTTGTGCAGTCTTATCAATTTGAGATGATATAGAGGATGCAGTATCAATATTCGATGAACCAGATTAAATTAAATTATACTTTTTCTACAAATGCATTTGAACTTCTTATTAAAAATCACTTTGTTTGATTTCTATTACTATACTGGAAAAGTAATTATTTGTATTTATATATCATTATCATTAGCCCTTGTCGATCCACTGCTGTTTGAAGGCCTCCCCAAGTGTCTTCCAGTTACTGCAGTTGCAAGCCTCTCTTCTCCATGCTGCTCCAACACATTTTCTGATTTCATCCTCCCATCTTACTTTTTGTCATAGTCTTGGCAGTTTTATCTATCTTGCAATCTAGTCGAGAACCATCTTTGTCCAACAATGGTAATTTCTTCTTGCAATATGTTTATCCCACTGCCATTTTAATTTCTTCAACTTTGTAATGCTATCAAAGACTTTTATTTGGTTTCAAACACATTCATTCTTTTTTCTGTCTCTTCAAGTATCACCCAGCATACATCTCTCCATACTTCCATATATTGTCTGAAGTGTTATTTTATTTTTGCATTTTGGGTCCACGTTTCACATCTGAGCATTCGAAGAATACACTGGTCGAAAATATTCCTCTTAAGGAACAGTTGAGGTCCTCCTCCACCCTCTGAAGGTACTCGCAACACCTATCTTGCCTCTTTGAGGTGGCGAGAATACAAATGCGAGTTAACAGAGCTTCTAGAAATCACAGATTTAAAAAAAAAAATGCAAATGTCCACCCTTTTTGTCATTCCACTTGGATTTGCAGACACGAAATTCTAAAAAAAAAATTTCATTTTGGTTTGGACATGCAAGAAGGGCTTAGAGAATAGCAAACCATGCAAATCTGATGAAAAATGTATGGTCTGTTTTACAATGACATATTTTATGTCTAAGGTTTCCGAATATATTCATTGAATGTTCCAGTTTAGAACCATCCTACAGCACTTCTAATCACTGAAGCAAAATTTTTGGCATCCAACCCAGATGTGAAGAACTGTTCTTAAATAGTTGTATAGCATTAGTACTGTAGTTTCAACTTCTTTAAAAGAAAGTAGTAGTAGAAATACATGTTTTCGACTGACCTATAAATATAGAGTACAATTAAAATGAGTATTAATAAAATACTTCCCTCTACAATTAGTTTCTCACTTTTAACCCACAATAAATTTGCCTAAAAAAAACCTCTTGACTTAACATTGATTTTACATGTCAGATATCCATCTCGGTTTCATAGCATACAACACAAAAAAAGAAAAATATTTCTAGACAAATTGTTTATTTGTGAAATCTCCTGCTGTGTCTATGGAGGCACAGCTAGAGGCAATTCAGAATGTGTTATTATATGTCTAATTAATGAGCCCTATACATATGAACATCTGTATTTCACTCTCCATTTACTTTTTGACTCAGAGAAGCAACTGCATAGTTAAGCTAGTCATCATCTGTCCCAGTACTCTTTAGAAAATGAAAACATATATTTACAGTACTGTATATATAGCTAGGTGGGTTAAAGACCCAGTCCCATGAAAAATAATTATTTTAGCAACTACTCTTTCTTTTTCATCATAATCACACACTTACTTTAATTGTCAGTTCCTCCAACCACATTGAACTTTTAGAGCAATAAAATAATACTTTTACTGAGTTTCTAACATATGACCAAAGAACAAAATTGTTTCTAGCAAAGTTATTTTAACTAAACTCAGATGACAACTATGCATTATTAAACTATATTTTTTCTAAGAAAATTAGTATGTATTGTATGTCCTGTAGGATTTGCTTTATTAGTTTTTAGAAAAGCTAATCAACATATTTAGGTACTGTGCATATACTGTACATCTTATGTATGTGAAATGCTTGACAAAGTGTTACATGCCTAACTGATTCACTTTATCCCACAACTGATTTACATATGTTGCTAACTGTCACTTGTTTTTAAAGCAATGTAGATTTGGGACATGTATGCCAGATTGAATGAGGTAAGTACACAGTTGTAGAATTCATACCTTCCATGTGTTAGAAAAGCCTCTTCTCGATATAATACTCAGGGATCAGTTTCCAGTTGAAAATCAGCATACTTTATTCTTCAATCAGCTTTCAGAAGGATACAGCATACTATTTGATGTAACAAGCATCTTTAGAAAGTAGAAGGTAGAAGGTAGTAACATATGCTTAACATTGCTCCCTTCTAATACTCTCAGGACAAAGAGCTATAAATCACTCACTGGTCTTAGCTAACTAGACTAAATGGTGTACTTGTTTCTCACTAAACTAAAACACACTGATATCTCAGGAAGATAAATAACTAAGAAAAATATCTATATCAGAGATAGAAAGAGAGACATATATCAGAAAATATAAAACACAGACAAGAAATCTAGGAACTGTTTAAAATAAAAGACATAGCTAGACAGAGCTAGGAACAGGATCCCACCTGTCACAATATAAGTTATAGCTTAGTAATATAACTTGTGGGAAAGAAGAGAGTTTCAAACTGGGAAAGACAAATCTTATCTCTAACATATACATCCTGTCACTTGGTTTCAAGTCACTTTTAAGTTTCAAGCTACCCAGAAAATCCTTTCACGCAAAAGCATGGGCAACTTAAATACATTTTAACCTATTGTGTTCTGACCAATATATATATTGCTATTATATATATATATATATATATATATATATATATATATATATATATATATATATATATATATAGCAACTGTAAATATTACTGTATGTTCATTTGCATGTCTTAGACAGGTCTGCAACCCTGTTTTTCCCCATTGTCACCCAGCATACAGCACTTCCACTGCAGCAAGGGATTCTGGGAAATGACATGCAAATGAGCACTCAGTGCCACCTTTTGTCTCAAGCTCGTATTACACAAGCCAATCCTCAATCCAATGCATGCTGTTTTAAACACAGCTTTTAAACAGAGGCTGGGATGAGATGCAAAGCCATTAGACCTACTCACATACATGTTTCAACCTTGATGGGTATCATCAGTGTGAGGCTGGTCTTAATGGCTAGCAGGTTTGAGACTAGACTAGGTAATCACCACTGTCATTAAGGTTATGGTGGGTAAAAAAAGTGACAAAAACCCTCCACAGTAAAGCATAAAGCAACTGTAAATATTACTGTATGTTCATTTGCATGTCTTAGACAGGTCTGCAACCCTGTCTTTCCCCATTGTCACCCAGCATACAGCACTTCCACTGCAGCAAGGGATTCTGGGAAATGACATGCAAATATATATATATATATATATATATATGTCCAGCAATGCACAACACCATCAAGATCCTAAAGATAGATGCTCGTCCCATATAGTTACCATATTCCACATTCGCCAGATTGGCAGCTGGCAAAAAGAGACAGCACACTAGATATTACCAAAAGTAGTATGTATTTTTACAGGGGGGAGCAAACTTTTTATGCCGAGCCCCCCTTTTTATTCATGAAATTTCTCGGGCCCCCTGTGCCTGATGTAATGAAAATCACATCAAAAAAAAACCCTTTATTAAACGGTATACAATGTAAATACAAATATGTCTAAGGCCGCGCATATAATGCCTGCGACGGAGACCCGTGACGTCACACGTTGCCTCTAGCGAAAGTTGTATTTCGCTTTGTGGCGGTGCGGGCGACCAGGCCATTGATTGGTTCAGGGGCTGTCACATGAGGCGACAGCCCCTGAAAAATCAAATATTGCTGGCTTCAAAAAAACGCGTCACACTGTCGCGCTTACTATAAGAGCACACGACGGCGACAATACATTTGTTTTCGGGCCACGTCGCGTCGCTGACACTATAAGCGCAGTCTAAATACTTACATACTTCAACAGCTCGCTCTTGCAAAATTAGGCTGCGTCCACGCTGCCACTGAAAGCGGTGACATCAACTCTCCAAGCATGAGCGCAGGGTGTCCTGCATAATTTTGCAAGCACGAACAGGGAAGTGTTTTCACTTTATCCCCCCCATTTTTCTGTACATTCATAGTATGATTGATATAGTGGCAGCCTACCCTTTCACTTGCAGAGGATCACAGCGAAGCAGGTTGCCAGTGAAGGAGAACAGGAACACAGCGCTATTGCAGGGCAGACACCGGAAGGAGGGGTGTTTGACATCACAGTGCTCCCGCGTGCTCCTCCCCCGTACTTCCGAATCACATGGCCGCCACCTGCACTATCCTGTTCAGCCGCCCGCGCACATCTTCTTGGCCGCCCGCACACATCTTTTTTGCCGCACGCACCCCGCCTAAATCTTACACCCAGGGCGCCCCCCCACTTTTTGCACCGCTGCATTCAATCACAACACCCACACACACAAAATCAAAGACAACACACACACAGCACACATACTCAATCACCACACACACACACACACACACACACACACACACACACACACACACACACACACACACACACACACACACACACACACACACACACACACACACACACACACACACACTCAACCCTACACCCACAAACACACACAAACCCCCCCACACACACACTCAACCCCCCACCCACACACACACAACCCCCCCAGCCCCCACACACACACACACACACACACACACACACACACACACACACACACACACACACACACACACACACACACACACACACACACACACACACATACACACACACACACACACACACAACCTCACAGACACACACAACCCCCCACACACACACACAACCCGCCCCCACATACACACACACAACCGCACACACACAACCCCCACACACACAACCCCCCCACACACACACACACACAACCCCCCCACACACACAACCCCACACACACACACTCAACCCCACGCACACTCAACCCACCCCCCCCCCACACACACACACACACACACACACACACACACACACACACACACACACACACACACACACACACACACACACACACACACACACACACACTCAACCCCACACACACACACTCAACCACACACACACACTCAACCACACACACACACTCAACCACACACACACACAACCACACACACACACAACCACACACATGCATACAACCACACACACACACACACACACACACACACACACACACACACACACACACACACACACATACACACACCTGATGGGTGGGGGTGACAGTAACTAAGCCTGCTCAGGTCCCCCCATGTGCTGCTGAAAACGGGTGGGTAACAGACAGGAGGAGGAGGTCTTGTCTGTGTGCAGGGAAGGCCCTGCAGCAAGGCCCCGCCCCCTCTGCAGGCAGACAGAGCATAAAAGCAGTCTCAGCACAGAGCTTCTGGCCACCCGTGGACCGCTCTGCCCGCCCCCAGGTTTCCCCACACGCAGCCTGCGCCCCCCCTAAATAATCTTGGGGGGTGCGCCCCCCAGTTTGTGCCCCACTGTATTAAAACATAAGCACCACAGTTAACCGACGTGTCGGTCCTCAGAAAGGGACCTTCTTCCAGTTAAGAGAAGGATGGTCCCAGGGAGGGCCTTGGCGGAGCACTACCAAGGAAAAGGAGGGGGGCTGCACTTATCATTGCTCTCATACACCTTGTTCAAGACTTATACACTGGCGACACACTTTATTCGAGCTCGGCTAGTCCCACGAATTCGGGTATACCCGGGTGTATTGAGGTTTGTGACTGTTTTCTGCCCGAGTGCATTGAGGTATTTTCCAGGCAGGGATTGAAGCATTTTATTCCCGCTGGCTGCAATACTGCACAGTATATATATATATACTGCATTACAATTCATGAATTTATGCCATCTGGTAGACACGCGAAGCATTGCAGCCTATTAAATCCTAATCATTATCATTTAACAGATCAGCCGCCCGTCAGCCAGGCATGAACCCAGGCTGGGAAGGCAAACGCAACGGGGCTTGTCAGAGGTGAGGAGCGGCGCATTCCAGGTATCTGCCAGGTACATACTGGGTATTTGCTCGAATAAAGTGTGTCGGTGCAGTACCTCATTTATATACCTATCCCTGGGACAGCTGAGACCCGACTTTGGGAGAATATCCCACACCCACCATTTACTGTATTTCATCGGGAGCTCGCCTAACACGGATTTTTAAAAGTCTCATTGCTTCAGGGGGCTGCTTGCATATACCAGTATATTATCATATATTTTTAATTCTGTGGATCAAGTGAAAGTTCATTTTTTTACACATGGAGGAAACTGCTGAAGATGTGAGCACTGATACCCCTTTGAATATCACATTCATCCAAAAATGCGCAGACAACAGCCGACGCAAATGCAGAGCAGCACACGTCTTCACAGGGGCTATATCCAATACCTGTGAAGACACACTAGACTTGACCATGTATTTTGCGAGGCTGGAAAATCCCTAACAACTAACCTCAGACTTTGGTGGGATATAACAACTCTGGATAACTATGTTATTTCTAAACGAATTCCCAGAGGTCTTCGAATCAAGAAAATGCCCTCATTCGGCTTCCCATCAAAGGGCTTTGAGTCAGAGTGGATTAAAGTTCTTGATGAGTGCTCAATGAAGCTAATGGATTTAATTATAAAAACCAAGATCCAGGAAAGGAATGTGATAAAGAAAAATATCAAAGAATTGCAACAGAATCTACACACGTTTAGGGATATGACAGACTTTGATAGAATGGACAATCAATTGAGTAAAGATATAGACAAAATTGAAAATCATATTATGATTAAAAAACAAATTAAATTTGACCGTGACCGGACCGATTACGAACGGAATCAAATCTACGCCTGGCAAAAACCACCATCCACAAGGAATTTATTTAGACAGGATACACAAAGGAAGAACCCTGACCGACGCCCTGAATATCAGAAGAAATCAACACCTAAGAAATCCATTTTGAAAAGGAATTCTGAAAATTCCAGTATGTCTGATGTATCTGATTATGAGACACGTCCATCCACTGTCTCCTTTTCCACTGACGAGGAAGGGGAAAGAACAAGGGACACCACAGATTACGAGACCCGCCACACCAAGTCATTACAGGACAATTCGACCTCTTATGAATTAAGAAGTTCAAAAACATCAAAAAACTACCCAAAAGGACAAGGCGCTCGTCCAAAAGGAGGGGCGCCCAGTCATGGAAAGAGGGACTTGTGACATGTCTAACCAATGTGGTGAATATTTCAGGGGTTACTCTCTCAGGGGGTGAAATGGCAGTGCTGGAGAAAGGCCTCAATTTCGCTCTTAGTGGGAATTTTGACCTCTTCAGCACTGTCATTGACCTTCAAAAATATGTGAGAAAATTATCCTTAAAGAAATTCTTTTTGTCCAGGGCTGTTAGACAGACTGTTACTCCAATACATGACAACACTGATGAGATAGATACTAGTCCCTCCATTGAAACACATGAGAGACCCTCCTTTAGAGAACTGAGTGTCATACAAGACATGAACGACTTACTCTCTGAACAAGATACAGGGGAGTCATCCATTATTGATAAAGAACAACAATTTAACTTTCTCACAGATAGTAAGCATACCAACTTCAAACACCCCTCCATTTTTTGTCCCCTTTTCAATAAAGGTGCACACATTGAAACATTTGAAAAGCTAGTAGAAAAAGATTTACAGACACTAGCCAGGGGTTTTTCATTTTCTAGCTGTACACATGGCAATGTCTCCAAAGAGGAAAGGATGCACCTCACCTCACTTAGTCAGAGAAGTGATATTGTTATCAAAAGTGCAGATAAGGGTGGAGCTGTGGTGGTTATGCATGCAGATTTTTATTTAAAGGAAGCTCTCAGACAATTGTGTAACAGCGAGGCTTACTGCAAACTAGACCGAAACCCCACAGCTCCATACCTTATTGAAATCAGAGAGCTACTGGAGATGGGCAGGGAACTAGGGGTTCTCACGCAACAAGAATACAAATATATTTACAATCAATTCCCCACAGTACCTATTTTTCACCATCTCCCAAAGATCCATAAGTCTCTGGTTAACCCTCCTGATAGACCGATTATATCGAGCATTGGATCTTTGGGAGATGGTTTATCTAGGTACGTGGACCAATTTTTACAACCAATGGTAAAGACGCTCCCATCATATCTAAGAGACTCAATAGATTTGTTGACAGATATACAGAGGATCTCATGGTGACATTATTATCAGTGGGTGACCTTAGATGTGACTTCACTATACACCATTATCAATCACACCTTGGGTATTAAAGCTATCAGTCATTATTTAAATCACTCAAATATTCACTTGGCACAGAGCACATTCATTTTGGATTCAATCATTTTTTTATTACAGCACAACTATTTCTTATTTAACAACACATATTATTTACAAACACAAGGCACGGCTATGGGGACCTCCTTTGCACCCTCATATGCCAATTTATTTATGGGCTTCTGGGAAACCACTTTTATTTTTGGTGACGCCAATCCCTTTAGACACAATATCCTTTTTTATCGTCGCTACATAGACGACCTACTTATTATTTGGTCCGGTAGCACTTGTACACTACATGAGTTCTTTGTATATCTGAACAACAACACTTTCAACTTAAAGTTTACATCCAAATCACATGAGAGCGAGATGGATTTTCTGGATCTGCATTTATATGTTGATGCAGAGTTCAGAATCCAGACCAAAATGTTCAGGAAAGAGAACGCCAGAAATTCCCTGCTCAGGGCCAATAGCGCACATCCTCAACCACTTATTAGGGGTATCCCGAAAGGGCAATTCCTGAGACTCCGGAGACTCTGCTCAACAGATCAGACATTCCTGGTACAAGCAGAAGAACTATCAGAGAGATTAAGACATAGGGGCTACAGAGAGGAAGACATAACTAAAGCATGCAAACTTGCATTCAATATGGATAGGACTGCACTTCTACAAAAGACCAAAAACAAAGATAGAAGCAATGCACAACAACACACTGAACACTCTGAGGATTCACCTTTATTTTTCACCACCTTCTCTAGGCAGGCACAACATATTAGAGCCATTCTAACCAAGCACTGGGATGTATTGAAACTAGACAAGGATATAGAGAAATACATACAAGATCGACCGAGGATGGTCTTTAGAAAAGCCAAAACCATCGGTAACAGAGTTTCCCCCAGTTTGTTTGATCCTGACAGACAGACAAGTAAAATAAAGATGAAAGGTTTCTTCAGTTGCGGTTATTGTAAAATGTGCAGATATGCTTTTCCAATCAAACATGTCAAAAATGTGAATACAAAGAAAAATCAGAATTTGTATTCATTTATGACATGCAATACTAAATTTGTTGTTTATGCACTCAGATGTGAATGTGGCAGCTCCTATGTGGGCCGGATGATTCGCCCATTAAAAGAGAGAAATACAGAACATGTAAGAACTATTCTCAACAAAGATGAAAGATATCCAGTGGCACGCCACTTCTTACAATGTCAGTCCGGCTCCACAAAGAGTTTCAAGTTCAGCGCCATTGAACATATACTGTACGTCTCCATGCCAGAGGTGGAGACAGGGAGTCTCTCTTGAACCAAAGAGAGATGTACTGGATTTATGCCCTTGGGTCATTGGCACCCAGGGGCATGAATCTAGACTGGGAACTCAAGCATTTCCTTGTATAGTCTAAGTAGATTTCTCATATACATTATCCATTGCATGATTAATCGTTGATATTTTGGAGTAACCATTGATTTGTCCTTTGTTATATTTTTTATGGTATTTATATTGAGCTAGACAACTTATCAAATCAATTTGTGTCTATTCTCCATCTTTAGCCATTACATGGACATATATTTATCAATAGGTTTCCCCTCCCTCTCCCCCCCCCCTTTCTCTCCCCCCCTTTCCCCCTCCTCTGCCCCCCCCCCGCCCCCCTTCTTCTCCTCCCCCTCTCCCTGCCCCCTCCCCCCTCCCTTTCTTTCCCCTCCCTTCCCCCCCTCCCTTCCTTTTCCCCTTTTCCTCCCCCCCTTCTCCTTTCCCTCCCCTTCCTTCCCCCCCTGTTTCACCCTCCCTCCCCCCTTCTTCCCCCCCTTCTTTTCCCCCCCATCCTTCCCCTCTTTCATCTTTCCTTCACCCCTTTTCCCTTCCCCCCCCTCCTTTCCCCCCTTCCCCTCCCCCTTCCATCCCCCTCCCCTTCCCCCCCCCTTTTTCCCTTCCCCCCTTTCCCCCCCATCCTCCCCCTCCCCTCATTCTTTCCCCCCCCCCATTCATTCTTCACATGCCCTTGTACTGCATGAGCACTTTCTACATTTGCTTTTAGTAGATTATTTGCTTCAGCTGTGCATCCAGTTGCTGTTAGCTCATAACAGCCTAAGATTGAATTCTAGAATATTTTATATACATGATATTATAATCATTCTATTCAAGGGCATTACTATGTATGAATTTAAGTGCCCATATATAACCTTTTATATTCAATGTCTTACATGTACTTGGTTCATCTCTGCTTGTTATAACATCCTGTTTAATCATTTCCTTGATTCAATGTCATTATCCTTATAGATTCATGTCATGCTATCAAAAAATGCATACTAGATACTTCCTCCATGTTATTGCTGTTTTTATTCGTGTTTTGTTTAACCTATTTTTGTCTTAAGCTATACTTGTTTTAGTTAAGTTCACATTGTGTTATGTACTTTTCTCCTGCATGCCAGTTGCAGCAAACTCCCGATCCCACGACTCACTGGGGGGCGAGTTCTCGGTGAGGCTTCTCATTGGTGGTTTTCTTAGCCAATGGTGTGGCCTCTCTGATCAACTCGCGTGAGTTTTGGCTCCGTGAAGTCATCGCTGGGGGCGGGGGATTCAGCATTTAACAGGTATGCATGCAGACGCGAATTCACTTTTTGATAAAGGGACGCAGGTCCCGAAACGCTTCAAAGTGACCATGTACTTCTGTTTGACCACATAAATAAAGCGTTTTTATTCCCTACTGGTTGCAGCCCCCCTCCTTTTCTTTGGTAGTGCTCTGCCAAGGCCCCCCCTGGGACCATCCTTCTCTCTGCTATGCTGGACGTGATGCACCCATTCAACAAGGACAGAGCTGTGCTATAAGTGGGAGATTTCAGTTACCTGGACTCACATGGTATGTACTTTTTGGTTTTGCTGGGGCTTGTTTGGGACCTTTATGGTATATATGGAGATCTGAGCCAGCCACACAGCGTCACCAGTACATAAATACCACTGCATTCATTGCTTATTTGAGTCTCCCTAGCACTTATCATTGCTCTCATACACCTTGTTCAAGACTTATACCTCATTTATATACCTATCCCTGGGACAGCTGAGACCCGACTTTGGGAGAATATCCCACACCCACCACCTTCTTCCAGTTAATGCGTATTACCTGGAAGAAGGTCCTATTCTGAGGACCGAAACGTGGTTGACTGTGGTGCATATGTTTTAATACATACTACTTTTGGTACTACTGCTTCACCAGCCTTTATTTTAAAACTTCTCGAGGGCGTAGCGTTTGCATCTTCTGAATTCCATGCGCAATAAATTGGGCATCCCCGCATTCATGCCGCATTCGCGCCGCCCAGCACCCGCGTCTGATCAGCAGTTGATCTGTTTAATTATAATGGTTCGGATTTAATTGGGGGTATTCTTCGCGTATCCGCCAGGTGGCAGATATTCATGAATTGTAATGAATTCTAATGTGTACACTGCTTGTGCTACAGTAATGTGTCGACTTGCAGGTGTTTAAAAAAACCCACAGTGGTCCTTTGTGAATTGACCTTCGTACTGAAGAAGTTACAATACTGTATCAATTTAGGCATTTCATAATAAAAACTCAATGCACAGTGTCTTTTTTACATTACAGTACTGGTTTTCTACTGCTCTGAAATCAGTACATCGCCACAGTACGTGTGCAAAAAAGCCTGACATAACGTACGCTTATTTCATATGGTCTGCAATTAATGCAGCAGATGATAAGATTGCCACAGTTGGTCAAATTTATCAATATTGTATCTCAAATTATGACTTTTACACATTTTCACCAGATGCTCGTGTGTGGAAGCGTGCAATAAGGATAAAGTTATGTATGGATCTGTGTTTTTTTTGTATTGCTCCTGCACACGGAGTTAGAGGAGAGTATTGGTCTGTGGTGCCTGATTTTTCCAGTTTCTTTGATCATGGAGACTCCAAAAGGTGAAAGGTCATGGTAAAACCAACTAAGATTCGTCAGTCCCAAGCCAGCAATGGAACAGCACCTGCGCCGGCGCCAGCACCAGCGCCAGCACCAGCACCGGCTTACAATAACGGTCTGACCGTCAGTGAAAACCTGGTAATCGGCAACCCTTGCTATCTGTCCCCACCAGGATACCTGCAGCCTGAGCAAGATTTCACGTACAGATACCAGTAAGCTTGCATGTACCAAAAATATTTCCAGCTTCATCAGCTCTCAACTACAGGTGTAGCAGGCCCGCTGTTACCTGTCATCTACGTGTATAATCAAGAATACGGGACTTGCAGTGGCTCGGCGCCAACCGATTGGCAAAGTCTATAATGAAGGTACAGTACAGTAAATACAGTATCATTTACTACAGTAACTACCTGGATTACACTACTGTACCTGTATTACACTACTGTACGTGTATTACAGTACAGTACACTACGTGCAGTTCAAGCTGCCGTATTTTATTCTTTTTTTAAATTATCAATATATTATGCACACAGACAAGCGATTAGTTACTGCAGATCGGTCCGTTCTCCTGTAATCAATCGCTTTGCTTATGGTTATTTAGTTCTATTATTTCAGTCACAATTTGAGAAAATGTAGTCCAGCAATATCATTGGCTGAGTAGCTTCTACAGTAGATACTGAACAATTGGTGGATAGCTAGGAGCATGTGTGTACTGTACAGTATGTCTCATTGGAACGCATATGCATGTCATTACATTTAGGAAATGCTCCTTGTGGGACAGTCCTGTTCATCCGGATCAACCTTGTAACTTTGTGGAAGTCATCTGAGATATACTGTATGGAGTAAAGCACAAAGATATTACATAGTGTATTCTGCTGTAAATATAGGATAAACTATCATATAACACTAATGAACAACACTATTTAACAAAAGACAGAAAACACACAACATTTAACATATAAACACAAGGCTGTAAACACAATTGAAACTAATTTATTCAAATATAAAATGGACACACAATATACAGACATACCCCGCTTTAAGTACACTCACTTTAAGTACACTCGCGAGTAAGTACATATCGCCCAATAGGCAAACGGCAGCTCAGGCATGCGCCTGTCAGCACGTCCTGAACATCAATACCGGCTCCCTACCTGTACCGAAGCTGTGCGCAAGCGGGGAGACTATAGAGCCTGTTACACACGCGTTATTTACATCAGTTATTCACGTATATGACGATTGCAGTGCAGTACATGCTTCCATAAGTGGAAAAAAGGTAGTGCTTCACTTTAAGTACATTTTCGCTTTACATACATGCTCCGGTCCCATTGCGTACGTTAATGTGGGGTATGCCTGTATCCATAAAAAGAAGAAGGCTCTCTGTTGAAGACGATCTGGTGGTTAAAATCAGAATCCTACTTACAACAGGGCAAGTTAAAGCTTGCATGTGTGTCCAAATCTTTAGCAAGGCAGCTGCTATTCTCCTCCAACAGCACAGGCATCTGCAGCTCCTGTGGCAATGCTGTTTGTGTGTCCTGTGAAGGCACACACTGGGGGCAGGGGCTGCTCCTGGATGCTGGATACACAAGAGCTTTAGCTGCTGTACAAACACTTCCTCTGGTAGCCGTGACCTTTGGCCCTACATGTTTCGGGAAAAATCACTTCCTCGGGGGTGTATACACTATGTAATATATATGTGCTTTATTCCATATATCTCGGATGCCTTCCACGAAGTTACAAGGTTGATCCAGATTAACAGGACTGTCCCACATGAAGCATAGCTCTTGCCAGTGTACACTGGCGACCAACTTTATTCTTACTTGGCTAGCTCCGCGAATTTCAGAAGATCCCGGTGATGTGCGGTTTTGTGTCGTTTTCTCCCGGGGTGTATAGCGTTATTTTCGCGGCTGTGATTTAAGCATTTTATTCCCGCTGGCTGCAATACTGCAATGCCGTGTAAAAACGCATGGGGGCGTTTGCAAGCTGTTGTCTCTGAAGTCTAATACAGTACCTTCGCGGTTCAACCCACAGTACACAGTCTGTGCGTGCGTGCGCGCGCAGTAATAGTAAAATTGCATATTTAATTTATTTTAAAGTACAGTACTGTACATGCTCGGACCCTGTTGGGGTGAAGTGAGGGGGTTCCTAACATCTGGGGGAAAATGAATTTTAATTCTATGTTGAGTACTGTCTTGTTGCCATATTATTTTGGTGGGGCTGGCTGGGTACTTCTTTAGGGGGCTGACCATTACTGTACTCTTCTGTACATTAAAACTTTTCTTTTTGTTTTTCTCAGAAAAGAAAACGGCTAATGAGGGGATTTCGATGGATAATATTGTACTGTATGCTGATGTTTTCCGGCCGTACAGTATACTGTGTAATAAACCCTGAATAAATAAAACTATGCATTTATTCTACATATTCAGTATCGTTTCATTATGTGTCTTCCACAGTATACTGTACAGTGGTATACAGTGCCTAACATCTATGGGCAAAAAGAATTTTATTTCTAGGGGCCCTAGAACAGAAGTTCCCACGCCAATTGCCCGTGAACTTGACTGCGGCTCTAAGTAGTTCCCACGCCAATTGCGCGAATATAATGTAAAATAACCTGTTCTGTGGGTCTGAGCGGGTTGAAATTTACCTGGTCCCCATGCGGGAGGACCCTTGCCATAGTGGCAAAATATCAGCCTTGCACGACACCCGGAACGGAGATACAAAAAGACAGTTTAAAAGCACATTACCAATGTGGCTTTTTATCTGCCATGCAAGTCAATGGCAGAAACCTGAATTTTAACATCACCCTGACTCTGTTCTGTTGCCACAAGAGGGTCGCAATTTGCCATGCAATCCTGCCGCAACTAGGACTACATGGTGACCGAATTTGAGCCCTCTAGCTTGAACCGAACCGGAGTTGTGGGTTCCAGGTTTCTGCTCATTGTGACTTAGCCGGTTCAAAGCTTTCTCCGCCATTGCGCTCAATGGTAGGACCCTCCTCGCCGGCGTGACCCTTTCTCGTCACCATTACTGCTCGGACCTTGTTGGGGTCAAGTGAGGGGGTTCCTAACATCTAGGGGCCAAACAAATTTTCTTTCTAGGTGCCCTAAAACAGAAGTTCCCACGCCAATTGACCTTGTTCCCACGCCAATTGCCGTAGTTCCTACGCCAATTGCGCGACCAGCCAGTAAAAAACAGTGCAGCAAGCCTCTACATTTGTTACACTGTCAAAGAAGCGAATGGAAACAATTTGAGGCAATTCAATTTATTCTTTTATTGGTGGAGTCAGTACAAAAACATTTATTTACACATACAGTACAGTACTGTACAATGTTGAAACATTTAAAGTGCACAGCAATTCAAAACATCAACACACAATAATACATTCTACAGCCTTTATTAAATTCTTGTGCCGCAAAACATTTTTGGTGCATGAGGCAAAGGGAGTTAAAGTGACTTGCTTTTTATGTGCTGTATTTGGGGGTTGTCTTTGGGGGTTTATTCATCCAATTATTATGATGAACTGCCTTTTGAAATGACACTGCTGTTAACTATTTCAGCCACACACCTCCAGAGTTTGTAATCCCTCCCTAGCCAAGCGTCAATCGGCTGAGTCACCCTAGCCTACAGTACCATCCCCCTCTCTCCACTGGGTCGTTGATCTGCTGCATATTGCCATTGTGTTCTTAATCCGCCCATAGCCAAGCTACAAACACTCAGTACGCCTGCGTCTAATCACACCATCCCCCTCCCCCAGCCCTTAGAGGCCTGTTGTTTGAACGGTAATGCTTTGGAAAATCCCCTCTCGAATTTGAAATGTAAATCTGATGTGCACAGGACTGTGAGAATTGAGAGTACACTGAGACAGTATTTCATCAGGGTGTGAAAATATTTGTCAGTCACTATGGTTTACAGTCACATGTTTTTAATACAATACAGTACATTCTTTAATATCTTTAAAATAAAAATATATAAATCCTGGTAAAATATTTTATAAATAAATAAATAAAATAATTCATTGGTGCACTGTAGGGGTGGCTGTCAATGATTATGATTCGCAGGAAAGTGAATAAATATTTATTTTATTATATCAGGAACCAAAAAATACAAATATAAAAATAATCAGGAATAATACATACAGTAATGCAGTCTTTATTAAGTTATTTTGGCAGCTTGAAATTGGATAACCATTTGGAAAACCTTTGTAAAACATGGGGAAACATGAGTAATGCACATTTATAAGAATATTATTTAATACTACAGTATATACAGTACAGTACTGTAATGTACTGTATAATATACTGTACTGTATATACTGTATAGTAAAATTAATTTTTCTTTAGTCTTTATCTTTTCCTCATTCTGTCTGCAGTACAGTAGTTCATTGAGAGAGGAGAGGTTTTGTGTACATCATTGCTGCTGTTTATATACTGTACATTTGACTGTACAAGCAGATTTGACTGGACACAACACCCCCATCCCCCTAGGCCACCGTTTTTCCTGGAATGACAAGAAAACCAAAAAATTGCAGTTACTGTTCTGTATTATGGCAGAACTACTGTAGGTGGCTGGTGCAGCTTTGTCTGGAAAGAAAAAAAATGGGGCAGTTACTGTAGTAGGCAGTTACTGTAGTACTGTCAAACTAGTGTACTGTATACTGTACTGGAACTACTGTACTGTACTGTATACTCTGACTACTCTTAAATTCAATGTACTGTAACCTGATGGCTGGTGCTGCTCTCTCTGTAAAGAAAAAACTAACTACTGTATACAGTACTAGTACTCTTACTATCTGGAAAGAAAAAATCTTTGCCATACTTACCTGTAACATACTGTACTTACAATACTACAGCACAGTACTACTTTCCTGATGCTTGCCCATTACGCGCGATGACAATGGGCAACACAGTGGCAATATGGTCTATATATTTATTGCAGCGTTCCACGGTGAGTACATCGTTCCAAAAACTCAGTATGCCTTTCAACAACTCGTCCTTTTTGGAGGGTTTCACCACTTTCCGGATATGGTCCTTCAGCTGATGCCAGACCATTTCGATAGGATTGAAGTCTGGCGACCTGTCATTGGAAAGAAAGGACAATTGGTTTAAGAGCTAAAAACAGTGGGGAACAAAAATGGGACACGGTCTACTGCAGTTACCCCGCTGGCGTCTTCACCCAGTTGATGCCGCGCTCAAGGATATGCGCCGTTGACGCAGTGTGCTTGGGATCGTTGTCCTGGTAGAAGCGGTGACCATGGGGGAAGTCGTGTGTGATGTATTGCACTATCTCGGGCACAATGTTGTCTTGGAAGAAAGCTTTATTCATGATTACTATAGCAAGAAAAGAAAAGTGCTCAAAAAACTGCACAATAGTACAGTACAGTGCATACGGTAAGGCAACACTAGTCAAGTACATTATATTTGATACAATTTACCTTCAAAGATGACAATGCATCCCGGTCCACGTCTAGAGATGGCACCCCACACATGCAGCTTCACAGGGTGTTTTGGCCGCGGCTTCAAAGATAAGCGGCCTTTTTTGTGGAACGCAAATCGTGGAAATCTCTCCAGCGACACAGTAGACTCATCAGTGAAAATGCAATCCTGGAAAGTCTCCCCGCTATCGATCCATGCCTGGGCCTGGAGCACTCTTTTGATTTTCTTTGCGTCCCGTATCATGGGGTACACTCTGTAATGACAAGGAATAAAAAAAAATTGCGGCACAGTGCAGTACAGTTTGCGAAACAACACTTTTACCTCCTGTACTGTCCAGTACTAACCTCACACGTCCATATTTCCATCCAATGCTGCGTCTCATCTTCTTTATGCTGCTCTCAGATACAGTCAGATTGTGCTTTTCCTGCAGAGTGTATTTGACCCTTAATGCACTCCTCTCATCATTCTCCTCACTTATTTTGTCCACCAGAAGAGTTGTCTCACTACAATGTAAAGAAAATATATTGTTTTATTAATATGCAGCAATATAAAATGTATATAAATGTAATGTTGTAATATACAGTACATTAAATATAAATAGACAAAATATATATACTGTTGTACTATAAATATAAATATACAAAATAAATATACTGTTGTAATATAAATATAAATATACAGTACATCCTATTCAGTATATACCGTTGTAAGATTAATTGAAATATACAAAAATGTATACTGCTGTACTATAAATATAAATAGACAAACTACTGTACAGTATGTTGTAATATAAATCAACAGAAATAACAACAGTATTACAGTAGATACAGAACTGTACTGTAGATGTACAGTACAGTTTTCTATATTTTTTTTTTGTTAAGTTTTATAAATATACTTATGCGTTTGTTACCCTTGGTGCAGTTTTCCGGTCTCTGTTTTTTCCTTGTGCATGATCGCTCACGGTGGTTGCTGGCACAACGAGGTCAGAAGTAGCTAACCAGCGTTGGATAGCAGCAATTCGGTGTCCGCTCCTGTACATCTCCTTAATTCGCATGCTGAGATCCTTTGAAATCTTTTTAACAGGCATTGCTGCGAGTGGAAAGAAATACAAACACAAGAATTTATATTCAATGTTTATTCTATGTGCAGTCAATACACAAAATGAATGGTGTATTTATACGGTAATGACTCACATGCCCACTTTCAACACCTGTACATGGCCGCCATGCATAAAAGGTCACACACTTTGCATAGGCCACCACTCCAGGATCTTTATCTGAATGTGCCCTTGCCCAGATACTGTACTGCATTGTGCCACCTGCTTCCATGGAGCATCCCCGGTTCTATGGACGCAAGAACCCTCTCACCTCTGCCGTGCATGTCATGCTGAAAAAGCGAAAGGCGGTCACCTCCTCCACTCTCCATCGATGCCGCTTCTCTCCATGGAACCCCCATCTCATCCTCCGTTGCACCCATCCCCCCAGATGTCCAGATGTCATGCACAAGAAGCAGCTCGTTGGACCGGATGCTGAATGGGATAAGTGTGGATCTCCCCTGGAATTCTATTGTGCTGGCAAAGATAGATCTGCTTCTGGAGACCATGTTAAATGTGGAGCAACGGATGCTACAAATGGAGCAACGGATGGATCAACGGATGGAGAAGATAGAGGCTGACATTGCGGGCATACATTATTTGCTCGGTGCTAATGCCCTTGTTTCCCCGATGCCAGAGCAGGAGGGTGACATGGATGTGATGAATGGGACCTTCGACCCCCTTCCATCACCAAGCGCCCCCCCCTCCACCACAAGATGTAGTGTACATGTATGCCATTGAGGAGGACATGACAACCCCGTCAAGACCACGCCAGGAGACAACATGGTGACCACGACCGGAGGAAAGCTTCCTCCTAGACATCCTACCATCGCCCGTCGCCACAAGCACACCCGCTCCCAAAAGACCTACACCCGCTCGCATCAAAACAGTGCCCGACATCACCCTGCGCGATCTGACAGCGGCGCTTAGGGAGAAGTATAGGGTGATGAGTGCTGGTGCACCCCACAAGTATGCCTTGATCATTTTTAAGCACCATGTTCCCTACACGTTGTACTGCGAGTGGGTGTTCAAAGTGAACTACGATGGGAATCGCGTAAAAAAGGCCCTTCCTGCCAATTTAAGGAAAAACTTTGTGGAAGAATTGCGGCGCTTTTATACAGTTACAGATCCAGTAATGAAAGGCGTTAGAGACTGCATTAATGGCGTTTTGCGCCATGCAAGGAATCGGCCATGGATGGACAATGTGGAGGACTGTCAGTGAGACCATACTGTTGTGCTGAACTGTATTGTACTCTCCATGTTTTGCCCTACAGTACCTGCTGTACTTAAACAAAGGAGATGTTGTTGTGTGTTTTTTTTCACAGGACATGCACAACTCCAGTCCCTGAGGGCCGCAAACAGGCACGGTTTTCAATGTTGCCCTGAAAACCTGCCCTGTTTGCTGCCCTCTAGGACTGAACTGGTGCAGGTCTGACTGACAGTGTTGCGCACCATCCCACTGTACTGTACTGTATACAGTACTGGGTTTCTTTAATAAAGGAGATGTTACTTAAAATGTCACTTTAACTCCCTTTGCCCCATGCACCAAAAATGTTTTGTGGCAGGCAGAAGAATTTAATAAAGGCTGCAGAATGTATTATTGTGTGTTGATGGTTAGAATTGCTGTGCACTTTAAATGTTTCAATATTGTAAATAAATGTTTTTGTACTGACTCCACCAATAAAAGACCATGTTGAATTGCCTCACATTGTTTCCATTTGCTCCTTTGCCAGTGTAACAAATGTACTGTAGAGGCTTGCTGTTTTTTAACTGGCTGGTCGCGCAATTGGCGTAGGAACTACGGCAATTGGCGTGGGAACTAGGTCAATCGGCGTGGGAACTTCTGTTCTAGGGCACCTAGAAATAAAATTCATTTTCAGGGTCCGAGCAGTAATGGCGGCGAGAAAGGGTCACGCCGGCGAGGAGGGTCCTACCATTGAGCGCAATGGCGGAGAAAGCTTTGAACCGGCTAAGTCACAATGAGCAGAAACCTGGAACCCAGAACTCCGGTTCTGTTAGACCTAGAGGGCTCATATTCGATGACCATGTAGTCCTAGTTGCGGCAGGATTGCATGGCAAATTGCGACCCTCTCGTGGCAACAGAACGGAGTCAGGGTGATGTTAAAGTTCAGGTTTCTGCCATTGACTTGCATGGCAGAAAAAAAGCCGCATTGGTAATGTGCTTTTAAACTGTCTTTTTGTATCTCCGTTCCGGGGGTCTTGGAAGGCTGATATTTTGCCACTATGGCAAGGGTCCTCCGGCATGGGGACCAGGTAAATTTCAACCCGCTCAGACCCACAGAGCGGGTTATTTTACATTATATGTATTTACAGTATATACAGGATTTATATTTTTTTATTTTAAAGATATTAAAGAATGTACTGTATTGTATTAAAAACATGTGACTGTAAACCATAGTGACTGACAAATATTTTCACACCCTGATGAAATACTGTCTCAGTGTGCTCTCAATTCTCACAGTGCTGTGCACATCAGATTTACATTTCAAATTCGAGAGGGAATTTTTCAAAGCATTACCGTTCAAACAACAGGCCTTTAAGGGTTGGGGGAGGGGGATGGTGTGATTAGAAGCAGGCGTGCTCAGTGTTTGTAGCTTGGCTATGGGCGGGTTAAGAACACAATGGCAATATGCAGCAGATCAACGACCCAGTGGAGAGAGGGGGATGGTACTGTAGGCTAGGGTGACTCAGCCGATTGACGCTTGGCTAGGGAGGGATTACAAACTCTGGAGGTGTGTGGCTGAAATAGTTAACAGCAGTGTCATTTCAAAAGGCAGTTCATCATAATAATTGGATAAATAAACCCCCAAAGACAACCCCCAAATACAGCACATAAAAAGCAAGTCACTTTAACTCCCTTTGCCCCATGCACCAAAAATGTTTTGTGGCAGAAGAATTTAATAAAGGCTGTAGAATGTATTATTGTGTGTTGATGTTTTGAATTGCTGTGCACTTTAAATGTTTCAACATTGTACAGTACTGTACTGTATGTGTAAATAAATGTTTTTGTACTGACTCCACCAATAAAAGAATAAATTGAATTGCCTCAAATTGTTTCCATTCGCTCCTTTGACAGTGTAACAAATGTAGAGGC
Source organism: Ascaphus truei (assembly GCF_040206685.1). Taxonomy (NCBI): domain Eukaryota; kingdom Metazoa; phylum Chordata; class Amphibia; order Anura; family Ascaphidae; genus Ascaphus; species Ascaphus truei. Next base: position 258,080,336 of record NC_134487.1, on the reverse strand, counting down.
TTGCTGCACTGTTTTTTACTGGCTGGTCGCGCAATTGGCGTAGGAACTACGGCAATTGGCGTGGGAACAAGGTCAATTGGCCTGGGAACTTCAGTTTTAGGGCACCTAGAAAGAAAATTTATTTGGCCCCTAGATGTTAGGAACCCCCTCACTTGACCCCAACAGGGTCCGAGCAGTAATGGCGACGAGAAAGGGTCACGCCGGCGAGGAGGGTCCTACCATTGAGCGCAATGGCGGAGAAAGCTTTGAACCGGCTAAGTCACAATGAGCAGAAACCTGGAACCCAGAACTCCGGTTCTGTTAGACCTAGAGGGCTCATATTCGATGACCATGTAGTCCTAGTTGCGGCAGGATTGCATGGCAAATTGCGACCCTCTCGTGGCAACAGAACGGAGTCAGGGTGATGTTAAAGTTCAGGTTTCTGCCATTGACTTGCATGGCAGAAAAAAAGCCGCATTGGTAATGTGCTTTTAAACTGTCTTTTTGTATCTCCGTTCCGGGGGTCTTGGAAGGCTGATATTTTGCCACTATGGCAAGGGTCCTCCGGCATGGGGACCAGGTAAATTTCAACCCGCTCAGACCCACAGAGCGGGTTATTTTACATTATATGTATTTACAGTATATACAGGATTTATATTTTTTTATTTTAAAGATATTAAAGAATGTACTGTATTGTATTAAAAACATGTGACTGTAAACCATAGTGACTGACAAATATTTTCACACCCTGATGAAATACTGTCTCAGTGTGCTCTCAATTCTCACAGTGCTGTGCACATCAGATTTACATTTCAAATTCGAGAGGGAATTTTTCAAAGCATTACCGTTCAAACAACAGGCCTTTAAGGGTTGGGGGAGGGGGATGGTGTGATTAGAAGCAGGCGTGCTCAGTGTTTGTAGCTTGGCTATGGGCGGGTTAAGAACACAATGGCAATATGCAGCAGATCAACGACCCAGTGGAGAGAGGGGGATGGTACTGTAGGCTAGGGTGACTCAGCCGATTGACGCTTGGCTAGGGAGGGATTACAAACTCTGGAGGTGTGTGGCTGAAATAGTTAACAGCAGTGTCATTTCAAAAGGCAGTTCATCATAATAATTGGATAAATAAACCCCCAAAGACAACCCCCAAATACAGCACATAAAAAGCAAGTCACTTTAACTCCCTTTGCCCCATGCACCAAAAATGTTTTGTGGCAGAAGAATTTAATAAAGGCTGTAGAATGTATTATTGTGTGTTGATGTTTTGAATTGCTGTGCACTTTAAATGTTTCAACATTGTACAGTACTGTACTGTATGTGTAAATAAATGTTTTTGTACTGACTCCACCAATAAAAGAATAAATTGAATTGCCTCAAATTGTTTCCATTCGCTCCTTTGACAGTGTAACAAATGTAGAGGCTTGCTGCACTGTTTTTTACTGGCTGGTCGCGCAATTGGCGTAGGAACTACGGCAATTGGCGTGGGAACAAGGTCAATTGGCCTGGGAACTTCAGTTTTAGGGCACCTAGAAAGAAAATTTATTTGGCCCCTAGATGTTAGGAACCCCCTCACTTGACCCCAACAGGGTCCGAGCAGTAATGGCGACGAGAAAGGGTCACGCCGGCGAGGAGGGTCCTACCATTGAGCGCAATGGCGGAGAAAGCTTTGAACCGGCTAAGTCAGAATGAGCAGAAACCTGGAGCCCACAACTCCGGTTTGGTTCGAGCTAGAGGGCTCATTTTCGGTCACCATGTAGTCCTAGTTGCGGCAGGATTACATGGCAAATTGCAACCCTCTCGTGGCAACAGAACGGAGTCAGGGTGATGTTAAAGTTCAGGTTTCTGCCATTGACTTGCATGGCAGAAAAAAAGCCACATTGGTAATGTGCTTTTAAACTGTCTTTTTGTATCTCCGGTTCCGGGGGTCGTGCAAGGCTGATATTTTGCCACTATGGCAAGGGTCCTCCCGCATGGGGACCAGGTAAATTTCAAACCGCTCAGACCCACAGAACAGGTTATTTTACATTATATTCGCGCAATTGGCGTGGGAACTACTTAGAGCCGCGGTCAAGTTCACGGGCAATTGGCGTGGGAACTTCTGTTCTAGGGCCCCTAGAAATAAAATTATTTTTGCCCATAGATGTTAGGCACTGTATATCACTGTACAGTATACTGTGGAAGACACATAATGAAACGATACTGAAAATGTAGAATAAATGCATAGTTTTATTTATTCAGGGTTTATTACACAGTATACTGTACGGCCGGAAAACATCAGCATACAGTACAATATTATCCATCGAAATCCCCCCATTAGCCGTTTTCTTTTCTGAGAAAAAACAAAAAGAAAAGTTTTAATGTAGAGCACAGTACAGTAATGGTCAGCCCCCTAAAGAAGTACCCAGCCAGCCCCACCAAAATAATACGGCAACAAGACAGTACTCACCATTGAATTTCCCATTCAGCTTGTGCCGGTGCCGGTCCACTGCCAGTCCAGCTTTCTTCATCATCCACGTCGATAGTTGGCAGCGGGACCAGTCCATCTGTAGTCAGCAGGTGAGGCTGGAAATCGTTTAGGTACATGCAAGCTTCATCAAAACTGCACGCCAAATCCAGCTCAGCCTCAGGCTCAGGCTCAGTGTTGTCACTGACAGTGGGACCTTCATTGGAAGCCGGTGCTGGTGCTGGTGCTGGTGCATTGCTTGGCAGCGACTGTCGCTTCTTAGTTGGTTTTAACACGACCCTTTGCCTTTTGCCGCCTTCATGATCATAGATACGGGAAAAACCCGGTGATACACACCAATACCCTCCAACAAATTGGGGCTCAATACGGTGAAAACAGGGGTCACTACATAACCTTTTCCTTACTGCACGCTTCCACGTATGAGGAGTTGGCGAAAATTTGTAAAAGTCATATTTTTCGATAAAATACTGATAAATTTGAGCAACTGTTGCCATCTTATCCTCTGTCATTAATCGCGGCCCATATCATATACGCGTAACTTCTGTCAAGTTTTTGGAAAGCAGGCTGCACTTGAACACTCATGGCGGGTGGGTCTCTGGAGAATAGTGTAACACAAACTGAAACTGGTCTTTGTCTTTCTTTAATATGAAAAGCCTAAATTGATACATTTTGGCAACTCTTCCTTCAGTCTCAAGGCGAAGGCCAAGTTACAATGGCACACTGTGGTACAGTATCTTTTTTAAACAAAACACCTGCAAGCCGACACATTACTGATTCGGCGCATTACAAGTCATGAATTTATGCCATCTGGCGGACACGCGAAGCATTGCAGCCTAGTAAATCCTGAACCATTATCAATTAACACATCAACCGCACGTCAGCTGGGCATGCGCCTGGCTGGGAAGGCAAAAGGAGCCCGGCATGCTCCAGGTGAACAGCGTGGCATTCCAGGAACATGCCAGGTAAAAGCCGGTGATTTGTAAGAATTAAAGCTGCCGCAGCAGTATCTGGATATTTGTTGGACTTTATTCTTTAAAGTTGGACTTTATTCTTTAAAGTTGGACTTTTGTTGGACTTTAGTTCATAGGGAAAGCCCTAAGGTAGGGACCTTGCCCCATTATATCTGTTGTAGTCAGGGACACAGCTGCAGTGCTGCGTGCTCTGACAAGAAGAGTCAGTGTACAAGGAATCCTTCTCTGCCGTAGCAGAGACAGAGACTATCTGAGCGGTGAGCTCGCTCAGAAGGAGACCCCCATCGCTGAGGCTTCGGCGCTGGATACAGACGTGTCCTTTTCCATTGTTCTGCGGTACCCGGTTGCAGGAGCACGGGCAGGTATTATCCAAGTCACCAAGTGCACCACCTATACACTTCATCTTAGTGGGCAGCGCTGTCCCACACGTGGGTGGGGTTGTGGGACTCTTGGGACATTTGGGTACAAGGACTTTGGGAATACAGTGTGGGGTTAAGGCCCTGCGAGGCGGAGGATAGTTGTGCTTAGTAGTGTTACAGGGTGACACTGATGTTATGCACTGTTGATGTCATATGATTGATGCATTTTTATTGTGTGATGTTTTTATATGCATATAGTTAATTTTTATACTTATACTCCTGTGTATGTGGTTACTATATGTGGGTCCTGTGTGGGGTACATTCTACACTCCTAGAATCCTACACAGGTGAAGGCGCTGTATGTAAGATCAATCCAGAGGATTCACCCCAGGCTCTCACTAGCAGAGGCTCAGCCCTCCTGTGAGCCTAACAGGTAAAAGCACCACGCACCTGGTAACATATAGGATCCTCCTCACATGCACCCTAATCTGCGATTGGGGGTGGAGGATAAACCCATTACATAGACATAGAATTAATACCACAGGCTGGTGGAGGTCCCCGGGGGGGGGGGTATGATGTACTACTATAAGAATCAACGGGTACAAGGCGGGTATAGTGGGTCCGGGGTGGGTGGTTGGTCCGGGGTGGGTGGTTAGGCATCCTGGGTGGGTAGCGGGGCTCAGTGGGTTAACCCCTTAATTACTATAGCGGTTATTAACTGCTATGGTGATTAAAGGGCTAGGGGCCATCAGATTGTATTTATTATGTATGCTTTCTGGCAACGGAGGGCCCTGAAGTATGCTGACGAGGATTCCCTTCCCTCTGGTACGGGTAAGTAGAACAGTTTTTATTTACTTTATTTATGATGCCTGGCTAATGTATTGTTTAATAATGAGCAAATAATCTATTATCTATATCTGGATAATAGTTATTTTGCCCATTACTTTACTCTATGTGTTTGGTGGGGGGAGGAGGAGGTGTATTTAGTGAAATGTAGGTCTTTTTTTTTTTTTAAATACAAGAATGGTACCGCAGGCCAGCTGGGACCCACGGACACCACCTGAGGACCCACAGACACCTGCAGGGAGCAACTGGGGGAACCACAGCTATGGGGGCCCCGGGGACACATAGGGACCACCTGAGGGCCCCCAGATATCCATGGGGACCACCTGAGGACCCACAGATGCCCATGGGAAAAACCTGAGGGCCCCCAGACACCCATGGGGACCACCTAAAGACCCACAGATGCCCACAGGGACCACCTGCAGGGGGGACCCGGGGGCCCCATGACTGTGGAGGCCCTGGGAAACCACGGGAACCACCCGAGAGCCCCTAGACACCCGTGGGAACCACCCGTGGACCCCATTGAGGCCCACAGACACTCATGGGGACCACCTGGAAGCCCATGGTGCCTAGCGGGGACCATCCAAAGGCACCCAGACACCTGTGGGACTCCCCCGGGGTGCACTGTGGGCCAGGAGACACCCATGGGGACCACCTGGGGACCCCTGCTGGCCTGTGGTATTAATCCTGTGTCTATAAAAATAAATATTGGTTTTATGTGGGGTCCAGGGGGTGGGTTGTGTATTTGTGCTTACTACATATTTTAATTTAAATTTATGATGAGTGTAGATGAACAGGGGGTCTCCGGAGCAGAACTGCATTTGTTTCAGGTCTGGGGATCCCCTTTTCCTGAGATACAGGCCATGTTATTGGGTGCCGGTATGTCCTATGCATGGAAATGCCCTGATCACGTGACACGAGACGTTTCCATGTTTTGGAGATACCAGCAACACATAACAGGGCCTGTATCTTGGGAAATAGGGGATCTCTGGACCTGAAATCAATGCGGTTCAGCTCCGGAGACCACCTGATACATTACTGTAATGTTTAACATGAAATAAAAACCCTGCGATCGCCTGTGAGAGGAGCGCAGTTAGAGTGACTGATTCAGCCGTCTTACTGCACATCTTTTACAGACAGAAAGACCCCGGTAGGATTCAAACAGCAGGGTCCCCTGCTGTGTTAATCCAATGGGCCATTTGTGGCGGGAGAGGGTTAACCAGGCCAATAATAAAGGTATTATGCCCGCTAGTTAACCCTAAGCCCTGTCGGGAGTGAAGGGGTTAAAATATATTGTCCCCATGTTTTCCCCTACCTTACCGCTATTGTCCCTGTTTTGCAGACTGTTGGGGCTGAAAGGGGTTAAAATGTATTATTCCTATAATATCATGTTTTCCCTACACTATCTTTATTGTCCCTATTTTGCAGCTCTGAAGCTAGCTGCAGTTCAATGAAGGAATGAACTATGTGCTAACTGTGTTTGTAACACAAGGGGGAGCCTCTAGCACTGAACCAAGCGCTAAGTGAAGAAGCATGCTTGTGAATGGGTGGTCGCTTTTGAAGTATAGGTCTTAGCCGTAAACCTCTAAACCGCAATGTCAATTGGATAAGTGGTTTGCGGTCCATCTGAAGTGCCTTCTTGTCAAAATTTCTCCACCGGGCTCGTTAACCACTTAAGCTGAAATTGTTGGCATGTGTCTGTGGTTAAGGATCAAAGCAAGCACGGATACATTGTATGCCGGCCTGTAACCCCGACCGATTATAGGTCAAACCGGTTTCTTCTTTTTTTTTATAAGCAGAATATACATTTATAAATAAACTGTATTGTAATGGTGTTTTAAAATGTGCAGGCAGGAATCCTTTCCTGTCCTGAATCCATTAACATGCCCATATGTTATGGATGAATGAGCTGATGGATTTTTTATCTCCGAACTTCAAAAGGCACCCTGCTAAGGTGGTGCCCCAGAGTCTATGAGAAGTTTGAAGTTGAAAAGCCTCAGCGACCCTAGGTGTTAGGGTGGCCAGGATATTGTTAATTGCCAGATACCGGTGGGAAGTATGGGTACTTCACACTTGGTAGCCAAACCCCAGACTTACTGTCGCCAGGTAAGGGGTTGGACCCAGTATGCTAAGCAGCTCAGGTGTGAGGTTGGCACATGCTCTGTGCAAACCGGAAAGCAACTTCTGCCCTCTTTGCAAGGTACTGGCAAGTTGGGGATAGGTGCGGAAAATTATTCCCACGAGAGTATTGGGTGTATATGTTAGGTATAGGACCCTTAACCCTATAAAAATGCCTGCAGTCCAGTCCCAGTCAGATTAATCTAAGCTTTTCCAAGAAACGTCCAAGTTACAGCATCAGCGGTTCCGGAGTGGGAGGGGTTAACCTACATCGTAACGAAGATTTGCATTCTCTTCCAGAATTCGTTTGAGCTAAGGATTCCCGAACAAATCCTGTAAGGACATTACGAAATAATTCCTTTTGGCGGAGATAGCTGGCTGGCAAGTTGCGCAACTAGCCAAGGACTCTTGCTGGACTCAAATTGCTCACCCACTTGCATGCGTGCAGGGGTGCCCAGAGACTTTGATTCGTTCTGTGGACATTTTATTTAGTTTCACCACCCCAGTAAGTGTATATTGACTGTAATTGTGAAGTATTATGTGTTTGTCTTAAAAGGAAATAAATTACAATTTATTTTGCTCATCTTGTGCGCTCAGTCCAGAATCCCGGTATAATTTGTTGGTAAGCCCTGGTCTACCGTGACACCATTAGTCTGCTGCGGCAAAATTAGTGAGGGTCACGGGGAGATCTCAAAATCAATTTCGAGAAATGTTCGAATAATGGCTGCTGCATCTGTATTTCTCTGGGATTTTTTGTTTGCCTTCCTTTGGATAAATATTCTGTAAGTACAAATATAGGATAAAGTATCTGTAAACTAAATTTAGCATAGGTTAAACTTTATGGACATGTCATTTATCAACCTCATCTACTATGTAACCCAATTAGAATGCATTCACTGCTACAGATGTCGGGGCAGTTATCAGATGATTTCTCTGAGCCGTTTTCGTAAAGTCTGTTGTATTCCAGGTGGGATTCATTTGTTATTCTTACGTGAAGGCTGCCGTGAATGCTGCCAATCACACCAATCACATCTGTGTTTATCATTGTTGATTTCCTTGATTTACCTGAATTCTGATTTGTTTGGGTGCAATTCTTCACGTATCCGCCAGATGGCAAACGTGAATTCCCTTAGCACTATCCAGTGGATAGTACAGTTATGTAATGTAGTCAATTTGCAGGTGTTTTAAAACAGATTAAAACAGTGTCTACCACAGTGATCTATTGTAAATTGGCATTGGTCGCTGAAGACGTTATCAAATGTAGGCGTTTTCATAATTTACACAATGAACAATTAACACAATGCCCACACACTTGCTGAATAGACATACATCATGTCAAGTCTTTATACTAAACCAAAGTGTAGTTATGCATACTGTATCTAATATTTTCTGCAATTAATGCTGGAACAGATAAGAAGGCGACTTTAGCAGAGATTTATGATTATATAATTAAGAACTATTATTTTTACACATTTTCACCGAACCATCGTAGGTGGAAGCATTCTAAAAGACAAACATTAACTAATGATGATTGCTTTGTTTGCACAGCCCTTCCTCCTGGAATTACAATTCGTCATTGGTCTGTTCTTCCAGCTTTTGCCGGTATGGTTGCTCATGGCGACTTCAAAAGGAGAAAGGTCGGGTTTAATCTATTTAAGATTCGTACTTCCCTAACTTGCAATGTACCAACACACGCTTACCAATACTATTGCAATAACGGGCCGACCATCACTGAAAACCTGGTGAACCACAATCCTTGCTACCTGGCCCCACCTGATTACCAGCTTCAGCAGGCAGCTGTCAACTATAATGCAGACTACATGAGTGACCCCAGCTTGTACGCACAATACACCTCTGACATTGGCTCATCTCCACACGGTTGGCAAAGTTTATAATGAAGGTAAATATAATGTACAGTACTATACAGTATTAAGTTTAATTCCCAATGACACTACAGTAGTGTATGCCTGCCATATCAATGCTTGTACACATGCACACTATAGCGCGACTTGACACATGCATACTACCAAAAATAATAGCATTATTTTTTTTCCAGAAAATAAACTTTGAAATCGAGCATGAAAAGATAAGGATGAATTTCGATGGAACTCTAATATCGCTTTTTTTAAACGTTGCCTTTTTTACTTTTATGCAGTCAGTATTAATAGCTTCACGTTTTTTAAAAATGGAAATTTTATAACAGTTACAATTGATTAAATACAGTATGAACAAAATGCCTCACATAATCTTTTCCATTAACCATGAAGTGGAATAAAAGCAAGAAACATGTTGTTGTGAAATTTTAGTACAGGTTATGACATGTAATTGAATCGATCACATACTGTACTGTACTGTGTATTGTCCAAAATAATAGCATGGCAATTTTTAAAGAAGGCTTATAGAATAAACCCCTTTCTCTCTGCTACATTTATACAGTTCAGGGCTTCATGAGGCTGGCTGCAATCGGCTTAATGATATCGGGGAACAACAAGACCCCGCTTTTGTTCTGTTGTGAATCCCAGCAGGTGGCCATTCCACACAGTGCCTATTGCATGTAGGGTGCCTTTTGCATGCAGGCCCAAAAAGTCCATAAAATTGGTTTTGGTATACTGTGTAGGGCAACATGCCCTTATAAGGGCACCCCGATCCCAGTCATGCAGAACTGTATGCAGCCAAGGGATCATATCTCTAAGTGTGAAGAAATCTAGAATTTACTTTTTCCCATCCAGATCCACCTAAGAAGAGTAATACCTTCCTGATTTTGCCGGTGTCCAAGCACAACATATTCATTAAAGAGCAGTACTATTGATTTTACATGCGGTTAAGTCTAACACATTCAATGCATACTTATATTAAAAGTTACAAACGCTGAACTACATAAACACAATACTGGGCCACACCATTAAGACTAGGGTTCCAACATTGATAGCAGGGGAAGGCTTCACATTTAATTTTGTAAGCCCTGATGCACATTTCACCACAGGCATAATGCATAATAGGAATAAATACTTTAAACCCAAAAGTAAACATTAGGAAAAAGAGTCCCTGTCCCAAAGATTTTACAATCTAAGTGGTACAGTATGAATGGAGAACTATATAGAGAAAGTAGGAAAGTAAGTGATAATTCAAAGTAGAGTACTTTTTAGCTATTAAGATGCCTTATTATAGAGTGAGTTTAAGATTTACTCTGAAGTTGGAGAGTGAAGGTGCTTGGTGGATATTGAGGCAACAGGCATTCGAGATTTTAGGTGGGAGAGCACTTTAGACAATTAAGGAGTAGATAGAAAACAACTTTGAGCCAAATACAAGAGACGAGCTGGGGTATAGCAAGCAATTAGGGATGAGATATAAGGGGTGGCAGAGGAATGTATAAACTTGAAGAAAGAATAATTTTGTAAGTAATACAAGATTTAATGTGAAGCCAGCAGAGGGAATTCAGCAGAAGAGAAGCAGATACACTATTTAGGAGAGAGTGAAGTGATACTAGCTGCAGCATTTAGGATAGATTGTCGGGGAGAAAAGTGAGAGACAGGAAGGCCAGGCAGCAGAAGGTCAAGATGGGAGAGAATGAGGGCTTGGGGTAAAGTCTTATTCGGGTAAGAAACACCAAAATTAAATATTAATAACTTTTGTTCTATATTTATTATTCAATACCTTCAAATTTTGGTAGGCTTGGTCTGCTTTTCATACTGTTTATGGAAATATCACACACACACACAAACATGTTCTCAAGGGAGTGATAACTTTTATTAAATTTTAAAACAGTTCAAACTATTTCATTGTACTGTAATCCCGCATTATCATTCGAGCATTAGACCAAGAAGAAACAATTTAGTTGCACCTTCCTCCCCCCCACCACCCTCACAAACCCTAGCAAAAGGCATTCGAGTTGTTATCAACACCTCCCCCGTGCCATGGGACATTACAAAAAAGAAGGACGCATTATCTTTGAGCGTGTGGTTCTTGGCTGCGCAATTACTTTGCCTAGTTTCACATGCATGTGCATGGGTGATAAGTCCTGCATTGTGATTTGTCTAGAATAACTTTACTGCCAATGTGAATTATAAGTCCGAAAAAAAGGCATATCTTTTTGTTTCTTTTTCTCTTGACAAGGGCTTAATAAATGAGTCATTTTAAGAAAACATTATGTGATGCATTTTTTTAAAATAATTTATCAATTTCTATTTTCATAAAATCAATACCTTTTTATTTCTCTATGAGATGGCAAACAGCACCCGGTACTGTTTTTTTTTTTTTTTTTTGGTGGGGGGGGGGGGGGGGGGTAATTCTATTCAATACCTTCAAATTTTGGTAGGTTTGGTCAGCTTTTCATACTGTTTACGGAAATATCACACACACAAAAACATGTTCTCAAAGGAGTGATAAGTTGTGTTACATTTTAAAAAGTTCAAATTATTTAATTCTACTGTAATCCTGCATGCTCATTTGAGCATTAGAACAAGAAGAAACAATTTAGTTGCTCCTCCCCCATCTCCCCCCTCCGCCCCCCACCACTCTCACAAAGCCAAGCAAAAGGTATTAGACTTGTTATCAACAACACCGTCGTGCAATGGGATCTTACAAAAAAGAAAGACGCATTATCTTTGAGCCTATGGTTCTTGGCTGAGCAATTACTTTGCCTGGTTTCACATGCATGCTAATGGGTGATAAGTCCTGCATTGTGATTTGTCTAGAATGACTTCACTGCCAATGTGAATTTCAAGTCCGGAAAAAAAGAAATCATATATTTTGTTTTCCTTTTTCTATCGACAAGGGCTTAATAAATGAGTGATTTTAACAAAACATTATGTGATGCATTTGTTTAATAGTTTATCATTTTTTACATTTATAAAATCACTACCTTTTTATTTCTCTATGAGGTGGCATACAGTACCCTGTACTGTAATTTTTTTGGGGGGGGGGATTCTATTCTATATCTTCAAATTTTGGTAGGCTTGGTCTGCTTTTCATACTGTTTATGGAAATATCACACACACACAAACATGTTCTCAAGGGAATGTTACATTTTATTACATTTTAAAACAGTTTCAAGGATTTATTTCTATAAATGTCTATTATTTCCTTGGAAAACAGTTTCCAAGTATTTATTTATATCTAAATATTAATCATGCACGCTCGTCACAGCATTAGACAAACACGGACTAATTTAGCAGCACCTCCCCCCTCTCACACTACCACCCTCACATTAGGACATTCACACACAAAGACACATAATTTTACAGGCTTTGGCTATTGTGGTTTTTAATTCTATGGGATTTAGATGAGTCACCATGGATTTATTTTGTCATTTAGAGAGGTGGGATTAGGACAAACTATTGACTGTTGTTATGTACACAATACAATAAAATTGGACCCCCCCCCCTTTCCAGTAGTGCAGCATCTCCTGTGAAAAAAATTGTTGCAGGATTAATGAATTAATGGTCTTGACTGTTTAACACTATAGATAGACACACAAAACGAATAAACATTTTACATTCTGAAGAAGAGGCGACTTCATATTGTATTAGCATTTTTTTTCTTTATTATCCTGTACAAATAAAAATGTTCATTCTTTAAATATACTTTTTGGTGTGTTCATGGTTTTACTTTCTATACACTTACAGTAGTACAGTACTATACCTAAAGTTCTAAAGGCATTTAAATATATAAAAATGTGTCATTGATATACTGTACAGAATACAGTATGTACAAAATACTATATAAATCTAGAAAATAAAAGTGTGTTTTTTCTATTTAGATAAACTAACAGCAGTACTGTACTACTATCTAGCAGATATCTAGCGACTCATGAGGAAATGAACTGTATCTTACTGTACAGTAATTTAATTAGGAACATAATGACACGCATGTGCAAAAATGTGATGACACGCATATGCTTTTCAACAAGGATCCAATTTGCCATACACGCATGCGCATAAATGGGATGACGCATATATATTGCAACAAGGTTCCAATTTGCCATATATGCATGTGCATAAATGTGATGACGCATATGCGTTTCAACTAGGTTCCAATTTGACATACATGCATGCACATAAATGTGGTGATACTCTTCTACAGATTGGTACAGTTTAAGGATTTGTGTATGGCTAAGGAGCCTCAGAAAGGACTTCTCTCCCATGTACAGTGTACAGTATGAACTCGTAGCGTTAATCTTCAAATTACAATTACACACTTGAAGTACTGTACAGCAATAAAAGATAGGATGAATTGCAATTAGATTTTTAAGACAACAACTTGCAATCGCCCACTTCAGTTTCTGGACGATATTGCAGACAACGCTAAAACGCAATATTCTGCACTCGATCAAAACACTAGTAAACTCGCGTCTTGACGAGGGAAAATTTCAAGAAATCACGTACCATGACCGGGTATGCAAAGAAATACAACCTGAGAAATGATCGGATAATGGCCACTGTATCTGTATATTAATAGAGAATGGCAACAGGTCAGATGGTGATATCTATGCCAACGTAATATATTCCCAAAACAGATAATTTATAGGTGTTAACCCAACAGGAACTTATTTACTAGTTTATTAGTACAGAATAGAAGTAGGTCAGATGGTGGTATCTGTATATGCCAATCGATATATATCCAAAACAGGTAACCTATCAGTGTTAAACCAGCTAAATCTGATTTGCTGGTATACTAGTAGTGAATACTGATAGCCAGGTCATGTAGTAATATTTCTCTCTCTTCTCTCAGTTTCTGTCTCCTTAAAATTCTGTCTGTGTAGTGTGCACTTTGCAGGTTTCAGCACAGATCACTCCTTCCCAACTGTGATTCTCTCATTACCAGAGACCCTCAGTTTATGTTAAAATAGTTTTGTAGTTTTTTTAGAGTTTCTAGCAAAAAACTACAAATTCTGCATGGCCACAAAATATTTACATTGCAGCATTGTATTGGTGACCCTGTTCGCCATTTTTGTAATACTGTATTTTGGAACCGCTAATGCACTGGCCATTTTGTTCTTATCGACAAGTATTATTGTTAGGTAGATGTAAAGGTTTATTTTTTTTGGATCCACCAAGGTGAATACAAATAACCTTCCCACCACACTCCCAAAGAATCATTAATCAACAAATTTAACCTAAAAAATATATAACTGTTATTAGTTAAAATTGGCTTTTTTAAATATAAAGTATACAGTATCCTAAGAAAAGTGCATACTATTAGTTGTTATCACAATATTTACATTAACTAAAAATAGACGGTTTGAATCTATTCAAAAACATTAGAATTCAAACTCATCATTCCCTAATGTTTGCAAAGAAACAAAAAAACAACTGGCATTTGCTCACTTTATTTTACGATATTTAATATAGTTTTTTTTTCACACAAATAGCATTTTGTGCCTTTAGTCAATTAAACCCATAATGAAGTGTATACAAAGAATGGTAGACCCATGAAAATACTGTCCTACACTAAAATACTGTGCAATCTGTTAAAATACACTTGTTCTTATTAGACTTTTTATGTATTGACATTATGGAATGGGCATGGCAATATTCTGTGATATTTTACTCTCTCTTTATATTGAACATATAATCTAATATTTAATTGCCCTTAATTGCTTATTTCCTAATTTACCAGAAAAAGTGAAGTAATCCAATTAAAAGAAAAATACTGAGAAATTATTATTTTTGGTTGTTACACTAGACAATAGGTAGATATTGCATATTGTAATGAAATGTTGGATCCAATTAAGATTTTCCTTATTAGCAATATTTTGATGTAGATTACAGCAGATGATGGGCATGTAATTCAAATGTAATGCATTATTCTGTCATAGTTTAGTGTTGTATCATATATAGCACTCTTGCATCTCCTTTTGTATTTAAGAAAGTAGAATTTCCAAAATAATCCGGAGCATGATTAAATATCTCCGAATGTCTGCTCATTTTATGGAGATGATTTCAATAAGATTTATTTCATTTTACAAATACTTTATATCTTCAGATTTGCATCCAGGGGAGTTTAATAAATGACCCTGTTGTAGTTTTTCCTTCCATAAATATGGTGCTTATTTTTGCTCTGGTTTTGTCCCACTTTTGCCACTCGGAGACTTTAGTCTCACATGTATTCAGAATGTATGGAAAGCACTTCTGAAATGGCCGTTTCGGGAACATACACAAACTGTATTTATACTTTCTTTTTATTTATAAAATGTTTTACTAGGAAATAATACATTGGGGCCTATGCACTAAAGGTTCATAAAAAAAATCGCTGGGCAATTTAAATCGCTGTTTTTGTGAGCGTTGCTATCACGTTATTCAGAAAGCCTTGGTTACCTGCCCTAGCAAAATTCACAAAATGGGCAATTAGCCAGTGATCTGATGAACGACCCTCTGAATAGGCCTCACCCGGCGAGTTGTATCTGCTGCAGAGAGAGCTGCTCTGAGTTCGATATTTATGTGTATAAATTTTTATTTTGTTAATAGTGTAGATGAGCAGGGGGTCTCCTGAGCTGAACCGCATTGGAGACCTATTTCCCGAGATACAGGCCCTGTTATAGAGTGCTGGTATCTCCTATGCATTTTGTTCCCACGGTCACGTGACGCGGACATTTAAATGCATAGGAGATACCGGCACCCCATAACGGGGCCTGTATCTCAGGAAGTAGGGCGTCCCTGAGGCAATCCGCAATGGTAATGAAGTTTACTGCAAAATGCATTTTTATTGCATAGGATTCATGCCTAGGGTCTCTGGTGCTAATATTAATGGATATCAGCTCCAAAGATTCCCAGCATCAAACCTATGCAGGAAAAATGCATTTTTTTTCTATGTCCCATCTCGCCGCTTCTCTGCAGGTTTCCAACACCTTCACGCCAACTTTTTCTTGCGTGAGGATTTTGTGATAAAATCACCATTCTAGAGCGACGATAGGCATTAATAGCCTAATCACTGCTACTAGAATTGTGCAAGCTTATGAACATGCCGAAATGTGGTGATAAGTGGCTTATCACTGCTGCCTCAGTAATTTTTTTTATGAGCAATTTTTTGGGGGTGATTCAGTCTTTTATCACCCACTTATCACCGCTTACTGAATAGCAATAGGCATTTTGGGCGATAAGTGCTCAATAAGTGGCTTATGAACACTTACTGCATAGGCCCCATTGAGTGATACTGTATCTCACGTTTTTAAGTATGTCCTGTGCTTTCTGGTTTGTCTTCTTTTGGATTTGAGCCAAATGACACAACAAAACTGATTTTAAATAATGTTATCATTATACCATCATAATGGCATCATTCACCAAATTAGAATTTTATTAAAGTCCATATTTGTATGCATATGCTTATAACAACTAATCTTTTGTGCAATGACAAACAAATTCAGACTAGTACTTTACTTGTTTTTTAGTCTAAGGGTTCCTAGCAGCTCTAAAGCTTATCATTTTGTCAGTGAATATACAGTATGCCCGAGCACTGAAAAAAAAAATATGTTTTGCAGAGCTTCTTTTTTTACATGAAGGTCTGAAATACACTGAAATGTTAGATCTTTTTTCAAATGTGCTTCAACCTAAACACTTTTAAATTGAAACAATCATTAACTCTACTGATATAAAACATACGTAGCCATGTATCTTGGCTACTAATCTGCCCTGCCTAACACTTAAATCCTGGTACCAGTGCAGGCAGTGTTAGGGTTAATCTTGGTTCCAATGCAGTAAACAACTCCCTCGAGTGACAGGGGGGTGGGCCTAAGGCCTGTGTACTGCCCTATCAGGGACTCAGACCTAGGAACCCCCCCCCCCCCCCCAGGTAAAAAAAGGGTCTGCAGAGCTAAATTTACAGGGTTTGGAAGTGTGGAGCCAGGGCTCTGGTCACCTTCCATCCACTCCCTCAGGGGAGTGGGACAACTACTCCATACTCCACCAGGGAGCATGGGAGCTAATGATAGACCTTTGGGGCCTCAAGCCCTGGGGGTTATTCCAGGGACAAGAGAGTGTATGTGTTGGTATAATGATGTGTACTATTAAGAATAAAGCAAAGTTACTGTTTATACTCCTGCCTGAGGCTGCAATTTCTTTGGCGAGAAAGTGAGTGTTTTCCACAGGGGACTGCACCTCTCCCTACAGGCCCTGTGAGAATGGGGGCACTGAAACACAGAGTGAAGAGCTGTTAAGATCCCTAAAGCCTGCCCTGTTCATCCCCAACTAACACTGGCGGACACTCAGTACTTGTAAGCCTAGCAGGTGAGAAGAACAAGAACACTGGATAACAGTGAGTTTCCCTCTGGGTGGGGGAAATTCTGTTACATTTGGAGGCACTGCTGAGATCTACTATCATCAAGACAGGCTTTTTAAGCCAGAGTAAGGAGGAACTCTCCTACTAAGTCAAATTTAGATGGCCCATGGGTGTAGTTTCCATAGCGGACCCTATGGGATCTTGAGGATCCAGGCTCCCCATCTAAATGGAGCTACAATGTTGATCCCTCCTCTCTAAGTTATGTATAAGCGGGAAGGCATCTGAGGAGGGGTGCTTGACCTTCAGGCAGCCAGGACCTCCGTTTGAGAAGCTGCAGCTATACTGTGACCGTCTCCCCCCAGGGGGTATGCCGTGTGGATCTATTACTAAGAAGTGGTGTGGGGGTAGTGTCCCAAGGGCTCCAACTAAGGGAACTGCAGCCTACACTGTGCCATCCTAAATAACTGATGTGCAGGGCTTCTGGGATTTTGGGATACTGGGGACGAGAAGCTTAAGAAGGGGCTATAGCATCATGGGTCCAATCGAAGAGTGTACACAGTATGTGCGGGTAAAATCTGAGGAGGGGCTCCTTACCATCAGGAGGCCAATACATCATTTGAGGAACTGCAGCAATACTATTAGCAGTCCCCAGCACAGGGAGCCGCAGTGTGCATTATCTGAGCTGTGTTCTGGAATCTATGTGTGGTAGTGTCCCAAAGAGAGCTACAGTACCATGTGTGAAAGAGTGGATACCGGAGGACCGCATGGCAGGATTTGCAGAGTTGCAAGCTTCTTTTGCAAAATTTGTGCAGGGCTTTGTGCGAAAAAATCCGCGACCCATGTTCGGTGAGTGGCTTGGCGCGAAAGCTGAAGCTACGCCCATCTGCATTGTGCCTGTACTCCTGAATCCACCAGGGGTAGGAGGCACTTTGCTACTGAACTGATTATGTGTCACCACTAGGGGCATAGCCGGGCGTGAGCTACCACACCCTCAGTTGCGTGTGGATAGTCCACAGAGCAGGAGCTTACTATACCTGTTCCCGTTTAAACTATCCCTATTATGGTGGAGTGTGCAAACTCACAATATACCCTGCCAGGAGGCTTCCTGCTAGTGAGAATAAATGGGGAGAGTTTTCTACAATACTTTGTACAACGGTTGTGCGTTGCGTCACTTCCGGTGACACGTCTCCTTACTTCCGGTTCACTCGGTATTACAGAGAAGAATGGGCGGCAATCTGGTTTCAACCGACAGGTTATCCAAAGAGCCGGCTCCCCAGACTCTACGCCTTTCGCTTGGCACAGCTTCTTCAGGAGTCATCCTGAAGTGAAGTGACTCCCGAAGAAGCTGTGTCAAGCGAAAGGCATAGAGTCTACGGAGTAGGCTCTTTGGATACCATATCCATTGAAACTGGATTGTGACGCGACGCACAACCGGCAGCACAGCAGACTGAGAGACCTTGTCAATAGACAGAGCAGTGAGGATATCAGACGCCACTCATCTATAGTTTTACATGTCCATGCTGTTTTTACTTATCTAAGTGTGATGTTATATGTTTATAAATACTTGAAGTATATACAGCCTTTTACTATGGTATAATTTCTTCTTGATTGAGGAACACCACACCCAGACAATTACCATCACCATACCCAGGAAGTGGAGTCTGAAGATCCAGGGCCTCATATATATTGTGGGATATGCTGTTTTTTTCTGAGTAAATGTGAATCCATATTCTGTAAAATTCCTAGTATTTGAGACACATCTGAAGCATATTACGCTATGTACATAGTTACATAGTTACATAGTAGATGAGGTTGAAAAAAGACGCAGGTCCATCAAGTTCAACCTATGCTAAATTTAGACAACAGATACTTGATCCTATATCTATACTGACTTATTTGTAGTAATTATCTGCTTCATTTTACATATGGTGATACCTGCACTCCCCAAAGTTTCCGACACATCCGTCTATAGAAGAAACCTGGACCTTTCTTCATAGTGTTGAGCTGCGATTTTATCACTTTATTATTTGCACATTCACTTGCACTTTATATTTTATATAATATTTTTAGTGCACTTTTTTGAAACACTTCACAGTGATTTAATATTGCATTTATAATATATCACGCTAATACACTCTGTACAAGAGCGCCTAAGCACCAATTTTTTGTCACAGGCATACATTGTAAGTTTAGCTGATTTTCATAGGCAAGATGTAAAGCATAGTCAAGCCCTCATTCTGTCAGCTGTAACAACTGACACAATTTTCTCCTATTTATTATTTTTAACTCATTGTAATACTTTTGTTTAATACAGTTATTATTTTCTATAACAAGAACAAAATATAACACATGCCAAAAATGCAATCACGTAAAAAAATACAACATCATGATTTACCATCCCCATAGATCATGTACTGTAAAGTGAACCATCTAAAACATAGAAGATGGGATGGATCTTTCTTCAGTCAGAAAAATCGGTTAATTGGTCCACCCAGTGAATCCTTTACAGTTGAGAAAATAGTAATAACGTCTCAATTTATAATCCCATAATGTTCCTCTTTCTCTTGACCTATCTCTCCCTAAACACCATGCCATTATTCAGGGTCAACTTATGCAACTGGTCATAGCACCCTCCCCTATGGTTTCAGGATTTATCTTTCTTTGTTTTTAAGAACTTTGCTGCAAAAATATTTTATAAAACACTTCTGTAAATTCTCTCATTTTTATTTTATTTTAGGAATTATCTTTCCCACCAAATGTTCATCACCTGACCTAAAATAAAAAACAATATCAAAGAAGAATATTTGGGAAAAAAACAATACATTTCTAACCTTGTACTTTATACTTCAGCTTTTCTTCTCTTTTAAAAGCATTTGTATATGTGTACAGTTCTGCTTTACAGTACAGTACAGTACATACAGTTATTTGTTTTAACATTCAATGCAGGAGCACAAAAATATGCAAAAACTCATTCTGGCTGTTATCATGTTTGTATATTCCAGTCTCATCATGTTCCATTTCAAATTCCATTCACTGTCATTCACCCACTCTCTAATCCTAGCATTCGTTGCTCCTCAGCTGGCCCTTGAGATTTCTGTTTCTTTCTCTTTATTTTTCTCACAATATCTAACAATCACAATAACCTGTTTTTTTTTGTTTTTATTATTATTTTTTACTTGTACTCAACTTTAAGTTCTAAAATATATCTGAAAATTTTTTATTTTGGGCATTAGAAACGTATAGTTATGATCTACTAGATATATAACAGCTACAGAGCCTACGAAATAGATTTTGTTTTGGTGTATTTAGAACTTCAATAGCTATACACTACATTGCAATCCCATCAAATAATGGAAGACAATTTAACATTTGTAATTGGCCACTCCATCACTGAGGACATGCAGAATATAAATATAAAGTACAAATGGACAGGAGGGAACATGCTCAAGGTTATGCATACTGTAGCAACTTGTGTATATAAAACATGAATTCAAAAGAGTCACAAATAAAGTCTGGAACAAAGGGAAATTAAACAAATAAAATAAATAACATAAGCTTGAGTCATTCTCTATTGTAGACTATGGCAGGCTCCAGTCAGACTCTTCAGATCCCCCAGAATGCCAGGTAAATCTATAAAACAGACGCATCAAGGAGTCTTGATAGTGCAGAAATAACTTTAATGAAGACACGTAAATCTGTATAAAATCAATTCTAGTGAAGCTGAGGTGATCCATTCATGAGGACCAAGAGATAAATTTTCTCAAAGATGATCAATTTTATATTTTACCTTTGTACACGTAAGTGCATTTTATACTGTTTTACTTGTAATATCAATAACATTATTTCTGCACGATGGAGACTTTACTTGGTATTTCTATTTGATATACATCCAGAATCTATTGATGTTCACTCAATAAGTGGTCAGAGAAGTGAAACAAGTTACAGTAGAATAGAAAAAAATGTAAAAGCTTAGACTGGGGGTAGATAAGTAGTCTACGCTATATGGCACAATGTCATAGATTCACTTTCTATAGACATAACAAAAAACTGTAACTGTTTAGTTTCACCACTAAAGCATTTTGGAGAAAAGAAAAAGTATATACATATCCCCATCCATTCATCATTTCTCTATCCTCCCTCCGTCTATCATCACCCATCCATTCATCATCCCTCCTCTTCCCTCCATTTGTCAGCCCCCCTCCATCATTTCACAGCCACCTCCCTCCTCATCCTGTGATTGTGCTCGTCTCAAATCAGGAGGCGGATCCGCAGGGCTGAGGTAGGGATACAAATAAACTGACCACAACCAAGGGACAGAGTATTGTATGTCTTTATTTATATAGCGCCAAATGTGTACTCAGCGCTTCACAAAGAATACAGTACAGGGAATTATAATTATAAAATAAGTGCAGCAAAATCAGACAATAGGAAAGGAAATCCCTGACCTGAAGAGCTTACAATCTAAGTGGTTTAATGGGAAAATTACAGAGACAGTAGGTGAGGGAGTAAGTGCTGTAGATGGCAGTGCTTGGTCACAATGGGTGGTAGGAGTGACTGAGTGTGGGACAATACCCATGAGTGCAGGCTATTGGGATACTTGATTTGTGGGCTGAGATTTAAGGCTGATCAGTATTAAATGAAAAGGTTAACACCATTTACAGGGGAAGAGATGGCAGGGAGGCATGAGTGAGATCAAGTGTGTATGTCTGGCTTCAGGTTTAGGGGAGATCCCAAGTTGCGGAAAAGAGTAGATAGAGGGTGTGAATAGAGGATTTGTGTGGGTGTTTTTTATTGCGGGTATAGAAGTTGTTGGGAGAGAGGTGTATAAATAATGGTAAAGTGGGGAGTGGGGAAGTTGGAGAGAACAGAGACATTCACAAAGGAGTGAGGAAACAGTAAACAGAAAAAGCAGTAGGGAGGGCATAGTAAAATGCAGGAGGAGAGACTTCCCAGGTAATTGAGGATAAAAGTGAACAAATAATCACAGATGTTAAAAGTGAATGTCTCACAGTGGCAAAGTTGTAATGCAGAGTCCAGATCTTCCTCCAATCTTCACCTCAAATTTCAACTCCAACATTAACTCCTGTAGACACTTTAGATATGACACTTAAGATGTGACTCTTTTGATGTTACACAGCCATATGGCTCACAGCCAAGTTACACTGACTTAAGTACACTAATCACATGCATTTGACTAACACTTAAGGGAAGGTTTTGCCTAATCAACTCAGGCATACCATATAGTAAATTAGAATTTCAATTATCTCTCAAAGGATAGGAGTCAGCTCACAGACACATACCAAATAGTTAGAGTCCTTTAAGAATATCCGTAGTTGGTATGGAAGCAGGGGTCAGGGCTGGCGGCAGAGGTGCCAAATTGAAGAGTTAAGCAGAGGTCAGGGCAGGCGAAAGGCAGCGAGGTCAGGGTCATGGTCCGGGGTAAGAAACAAGAATTCAAAACAGTCAAGAGGGTAAGGCGTAACTGCAAAGACCGACAGGAGCTGCAAAGACACAGAACTTTGCTCGGTGACTCCCATGGTAACTGCAGCCTTATAAAGACTGCTGTAAGTACCCAAAATGGCCACAGAGAGCAGAAAGGGCAGGAGAAACAGAAAACATGGACCACAGTGAAAACCCGGCATGGATAGAGCAGTATCCCCCTCATGAGGAGAGACCTCTGGGCGATCTAAGATGGTTTGGCAGGAAATTTCCGATTAAGCGCCCGGTTAGAGGCAAGGATATCCCTGGACCTGATCCATGATTTTTCCTCTGTCCATAACCCTTCCAATGGACCAAGTACTGTAGCCCGCCACGGGATATATGGTAGTCCAATATTTGGCTTACTTAAAATTCCTCCTGGACATCAATCAAGAACAGTTTAGGAGAGGGAGGGTAGGAGGAGAGAAGGTGTTCTGGACGAACAACTTCAGGAGGGACACATTGAACACTGGGGGTATTTTTAAGGTACTTGGAAGTTCCAGTTTGAACGCCACCGTGTTAACTTGTTTCAAGATTTTATAAAGTCCAAAGATCTTGGGCCCGAGTTTCGAGGAAGGTTGTTAGATATTAGATATATTAGATAGTAGATATTTTTCATAGCCAGCCAGACCTGATCTCCCACTTGAAATGGAGGTGGTGGTTGTCGACGTTTATCCACCTGTTTTTTTTGCTGGCGAGCGGCTTTGGTCATTATGACTTGGATTTTCTTCCAGAGAAATGGAATTCTTGGATTTTGTCATCCAATGCAGGAACTCCAGAGAGGGGACTTGAAAGAGGAAGGGCAGCGGGATGGTACCCGTAAGCACAGAAGAAGGATGATTCCAGTGTTGTATCGTGCTTCATAGCATTACGGGAAAACTCGGCCCACGGGAGCAGATCAACCAGTCGTCCTGTAGCTCAGAAACTAAACAGCTGAGGAATTGTTCTAAGGACTGGTTTGTCCTTTCCATGAGACCATTGGTTTGGGGATGGTAGGAAGAAGAGAAATGTAAGGAGATACCCATTATTGGCAGAAGGCCTTCTAAAATTTAGAGACAAATTGGGATCCGCGATTTGTGACCATATCCATCGGGACTCCATGGAGGCGGAATATCTCTTTAACAAAGATCTCCGATAGTTCATATGCTTTGGGTAGCTTCCTGAGAGGAACAAAATGGGCTTGTCGTGTGAATCGGTCGACCACTACCAGTATTATAGTCATACCCCTGGAGGGAGGCAGCTCCACAATAAAATCCATGGGTGGGTGGGGACGGGTAAGGGTTGGAGCAATCCATAGGGTAATGTCCTTGGCACCTTCATCTGAGCACATATAACGCAGGCTGCAACAAACTCCTGTACGTCTTTGCAGAGCTTTGGCCACCAAAAGATTCGTTCGAGGAAATCGCAAGCTTTCCTAACCCCCGGGTGACAAGCCATCTTGGAGTTATGAACCCATTGCAACACCTCACTTCGAAATTGGGGAGGAACAAATAATTTAGATGAACGTGTGGACGTTGATCTAGGATCCTCTGCCTGAGTCTGCAAAATCTGTTGCAGAGATGATCTGCACAGGTGGAATGATGGGTCCCTGCTCTATCTCCTCAGAGCTGTCAGAAGTGAATTGTCGAGATAGAGCATCTGCTTTGGTGTTCTTGGATCCTGGACGATAAGAGATCACAAAGTTGAACCAAGTGAAAAAGAGAGCCCACCTTGCCTGACGTGTCCCGAGTCTCCTTCAGTGTATTCAAGGTTCTTGTGGTCTGTAAGGATTGAAATCGGAGAAGCTGTCCCCTCAAGCAAAAGTCTCCATTCTTCAAGAGCCATTTTCATAGCCAGAAGTTCCCGATTTCCATCATAGTTCCTTTCAGCTGTAGAAAATTTCTTAGAAAAGAAGGCATAGGGATGGAAGTTCCCATGAAAATCCTTCCTTTGAGAAAGAACGGCTACGGCTGCCAGATCAGATGCGTCCACTTCAAGTTCTATATGAAGGGTTTCGTAGAATCTGGATAGATCAGCACAGGTGCGGATGAAAAGGCAGACTTAAGCTTCTCGACAGCCAGGAGAGCCTCAGTGGGCCATATCTTAGGATTCGCCCCTTTCTTAGTAAAAGCCGTAATGGGTGCAGCCACCTTAGAAAAACTCCTAATGAATCGTCGGTAGTACAGTAGTTGGCCAAAGAAATCATTGTATCGGTTTGAGACCTAACGGTAAGGACCAGTACAGCACTGCCAATACTTTCGCACTATCCATCTCGAACCCATGGGAAGAGATTAAGTACCCAAGGAAAGAAATCTTCTTCTGTTCGAATTGACACTTCTCGAGCTTAGCTTAGAGGGAGTGGTCACGAAGTCTTTGGAGAACCAATCTAACCTGTGCCCGATGTTCGGTCAAAGATTTGTATAAGATACGGGTATCGTCCAGATATGTGAAGAGAAACTCGGGCGCTAACTCCGTGTGTGTAACAACAGATCAAATACAGTAAATAGTAATAAATATAGTAATAAATATTACTATGATTGTAAATCTCCCAAGTGGGCCCCAGATAGCAGGGGCACTTGGTGTAAAGTAGACTCCTGCATCTCAACCCCTACTTGGATCTCTCCAGGATCTTTAAGTATTCGTGAACAAAAGAAACATAGGGAAGCACAAGATGAGTAAACAGACTATTCAATAACCGTATAAGAATGAACTTATAAAACTCAATGATGGAATTGCTATAGATATAACCAGACCACCATATATACTCAGGGTCGTGTACAAGGGTTCTATATCGCAGTCAATACACGCACACTGGTATTTAACAGAACCAGACTGGGCTAATTAGGGTAAGTAATTATATAATATAGCGTTACTTACATGGCCATGTGTAAGTACTGGATTCCTTAAATGCTTTTTTTTCCCTCCAACCTGCTGTCAAATCAGTTGTTCTTCTCCTGGTTCTCTGTTCTGAGACCTCACACTTGGCTTGGAGAACCCAAGGGGTGGTGTACCCACACCCCGTCACGTAATCCTCCCCCATAATGAGGTCACATGTATGGAGAGTGTATTAGATTCAAATGTAATCCATTTATTAACATAATAAAAATACACACTCACATGAAAGAAAGCCCAGGTCAGCAACAGTAAAGTCTGTGCACTCTTCCGTGACAGAAAGTCCCTGCTTCAACGTCCGGTTTGAAGGGCTGGAACGCAAGCTGGATGGAAAACTATGGAAGCATGCTCTGGTTAAAAATAAAGCTGCGCATTTCGCCGTTGACACAACTTAGTCAGGCGAAACGCGTAGCTCGATTTTCATCCAGAGGAGACTGATTATATCTACAGTATAGCTATTCCATTATTGAGTTTTATAAGTTCATTCTTATACGGTTATTGAATAGTCTGTTTAGTCATCTTGTGTTCCCCCATGTTTCTTTTGTTATCATCCAGATATACAACGAAAAATTGGTCCAATAGATCCCGGAAAATCTCGTTGATTAAATTTTGAAATAAGCCAAATGGCAGGACTTGATATTCGTAGTGGCCGTCACGGGTATTAAAGGCTGTTTTCCACTCCTCACCCTCTCTCATACGGATCAAATTGTAGATCTCCTCGAAGATCCAGTTTGGTGAAGATGGTAGCCTTGCATAAGCTGTTGAAGAGTTCAGGAATGAGGGATAGTGGATAGCGGTTCGTTACAGTGATTTTATTTAGGCCACTGTAGTTGATACATGGCCTGAGAGAACCGTCTTTTTTGGAAACAAAGAAGAAACCCGCTCCAGCAGGAACTTGATTTGAGGATAAACCCAAGCTGATGGTTCTCCGAAATGTATTCCTGCATAGCCTTGGTTCTGGTTCCGAAAGGGGATAGGTGCAGCCTCGTGGAGGGATGACCTCTGGGAGTAGATCAATTGCACAATCATAAGGTCGATGTGGCAGTAACTCCTCTGCCTGTTTTTTTTCAAATACGTCGGCATATTCCTGGTAACAAACTGGAAGGCATGATGCGGGAGTCTCAGTAGGTAGCCGAACCTCGGAGATGGTGCGAGACAACGGATGACACGATCCATGGCAATTTGTCCCCAGGCTGTCACTCTATTGGTCACCCAATCAATCTTGGGGTTTTGGTGTCGCAGCCAGGGAAGTCCTAGAGCCACTGGTGTCCATGGAGAGCAAATCATGTAAGATGATAGTGACTCTTTGTGAACTACCCCGACCATTACCAGCAAAGGATTAGTCTCGAGAGTGATGGTCCCAGGTATCAGAGGTCTTCCATCGACAGCCACTACAGGTAAAGGAATCTACCTAGTACGGAGTGGAAGAAAGTGGAGTTTCGCAAATGCGTGGTCTATGAAGTTCCTGTGGCTCCCGAATCCACAAAAGCCTGAGTGAAAATGGATTCTGGTCCCCAGTAGAGGGAAAGGTTGTGGTGATGGAAGAATAGAAGAAATGTCCAGAGAATATTCCTCTATCTTCACTGGGCATTGGGGTTTTCATGATTTAGGACAGTCTCTTACACGGTGACCTTTGAGGCCACATTACAGGAACAGCCCCCTGACATGTCTCCTAGTTCTCTCCTGCTCAGGTAACTTGGTATCACCTAATTGCATCGGTTCCTCCTCAGGGAGAGATGAAGAAAGGGGGGTCTGAAAGTGGGGTGCAAGCCGGATTTTAGGAGTCCTTGAGAACTGGTCTCGCCCGGTCTGTCATTCCACATCCAGAGATCCATTCTGATGCAGAGAGCAATTAATTCCTCCAGATCTTTGGGGGTGTCCCAGCTAGTTAGTTCATCCTTTAACCCCTGAGAAAGCCGCTGCCAACATGCTGCCAACAAAGCTTCATTGCTCCAGCCTGTCTCTGCGGCAAGGGTTCGGAATACAATGGCATACTGGTCCACAGTACGGAGCGAAGCAGAAGAGATGCAACCGGGAGCGTGAAAAACGTATTTTTATGTTTAGAGAAAGGCAGCATTAATCAGTGGAGATTCCTTTTCCCAGAGGGGGAGGCTCAGGCCAAAGCCTAGTCTGTTAGTAGAGAAATGAGGTAGGCTACCCTGGATCGATGAGTGCTAAACATGGAGAACTGGAGTTCGAACTGAATCGAACATTGGTTCAAAAATCCTCTACAAGCCATAGGGTCCCCTCCATAACGTGGACGCGTCGGGATCTGTGGCTCTCTGGGCATAGGAGATGGCAGAACTGGCAACGGGAACGCTGCCAGCAATGGCGGTGCAGGGGTAGAACCTACCTGAAATGTATCAAGCTGGATGATAATGTCCTGAAGTCGGCTGGAAATGAATGTCATCTGTTGGTTTAACTGTGCGAGGCGTGTCTCATGATCTCCAAGTAGTTCCCATTGGAGAGATACGGCTCATGCTACCTCATGTTTGGCTGAGCAAAATTTGACGGTGCTCATCTCAAATCAGGAGGTGGACCCACAGGGTTCAGGTAGGGATTCAAATAAACCGACATCAACCCAGGGACAGAGTAAGAGTATCATAGTCGGTATGGAAGCAGGAGTCAGGGCTGGCAGCAGAGTTGTAAATTCCAGGAGGCAAGCGGAGGTCAGGGAAGGTGGAAGGCAGCGAGGTCGGCAACAGGAATTCAAAACAGGCAAGAGGGTAAGGCGTAACGGCAAAGACCGACAGGAGCTGCAAAGACACAGAACTTTGCTTGGTGAATCCTTATGATAACTGCAGCCTTATAAAGTAGTCTGCCAGTACCCAAAATTGTCAAAGAGAGCAGAAAGAGCAGGAGAGACAGAAAACCCAGACCTCAGAGCAAACCTGTCACGGAGAAAGCAGAATCCTTACACATTCATCTCTCAAACCCCTCCATAAAATCTCATCCCCCTCCTTGATCTATCCATCAGCCCTATGCATCTATCTCACAGACCCATCTTCCATCCATCACCTGCCCTCCATCCATCAATCTTTCAACCCCAACCTCAATCCATCAGCCACCACCATCCATCTATGTCTCAGCCCACTGGCTCCCTCCAATCTAACCAATCTCTCATCCCCCTTCCTCCACCCATCAGCCCCCTCCATCCTTATATCTCTCAGCCTACCAG
Organism: Ascaphus truei; assembly: GCF_040206685.1. Classification (NCBI taxonomy): domain Eukaryota; kingdom Metazoa; phylum Chordata; class Amphibia; order Anura; family Ascaphidae; genus Ascaphus; species Ascaphus truei. The sequence goes on along the minus strand of NC_134487.1, from coordinate 258,051,863 downwards.
CTCCCCCCACTCCCCCAATCTCTAAGCTCCCCTCTAAAATCTATGTCTAACCTGTAGCATGGAGAGGAGCCAGTCCTGGTGGCAGACACTGGAAGTTGAAATTGACTTCGGGGTTGGACTGCTGGGGTGAGCTCTGCCCCATCGCACTGTCATCCTCTGCAGCAGGCTGCAGCCATCATTCCCCATCTTCCTCTGCTGCCATCCACCACCATCCATATCCTCCTCCTGCCCCTGAAAATATAGGGCATTTAATCGTAAAAACAGCAAATAAAGAAGCGATCACGCAGATAGTCGCAGATAGTCATATTAGTGTGAGTCAAAGCTTTATGAGGCATGTTCAAAGATGTTGCTCTGACTTACTCATCTCACATACAGATGCAGCGGCCATTATTTTAACAAATCACGGTGCCGTTTTCGTGTGCGCTGCTATACTCCACGCGGCATGAATGCGGCAAATCGCCACCGCCACACGTGTTTAACGCGGTTGCATTGTTTGAATTTCATGGACTGTGTGCAATTAAATGCAATAAAATGAATGAATTGTAATTTGTGCTACTGTACTACTGTGTCAATTTCAGGTGTTTAAAAGCCAGAACACTAAAATGCCATTTTATGCACTCGCCTGCACTCGCGTCTTAAGGTGGCATGGTTGGAAGAAATCCCACGCCATGACATGGGTATTCCGAGGTATATACCGTGTGATTTGTTAAAATAATGGCTGCTGCATCTGTAACACTTTTTTCCTTGGACATCACAACAAACATTTACATGAATCTTCAATGAAGTCTCACGGGGATGACAAACACACATAAATAACGAAGAAAAAAAAAGAAAACCATAGTGTACTGCAGCGGCACATCTGAGTCTAACACATCGCCGTTTTTTCCCGGTCTTTTTCCTGGAATGCGACGCACTTCACCTGGCTCATGCCGCGTTCATTTTGCGTTCCCAGCCACGGGTCATGTGCGGCTGACATGCAGTTGATGCGTTTATTGAGAATGGTTCGGATTTAATAGGTTACAATTCTTCGCGTGTCCGCCAGATGGCAGATATTCATGAATTGTAATGCGCATGCGCTTCAGTAATGTGTCGACTTGCAGGTATTTCGTTTAAAAAAGATACCACAGTGTGCTATTGTAACTTGGCCTTGAGACTGAAGGAAGAGGTTGCAAAAATGTATCAATTTAGGCTTTTCATATTAAGAAAGACAAAGACCAGTTTCGGTTACAGTATTCTCTAGAGACCCTCCCGCCATGAGTGTTCAAGTGCAGCCCGCTTTCCAAAAACCCGACAGAAGTTACGCATATTTGATATGGGCCGCGATTAATGCAACAGAGGATAAGATGGCAACAGTTGTTAAAATTTATCAGTATTTTGTCGAAAACTATGACTTTTACAAATTTTCGCCAGCTCCTCATACGTGGAAGCGTGCAATAAGGAAAAGGTTATGTAGCGATCCCTGTTTTTATCGTATTGAGCCACAATTTGTTGGAGTGTATTGGTGTGTATCACCGGCTTTTTCCTGTATCTATGATCATGATGACGGCAAAAGGCGAAGGGTCGTGTTAAAACCAACTAAGAAATGACAGTCGCTGCCAAGCAATGCACCAGCACCGGCTTCCAATGACGGTCCCACCGTCAGTGACAACCCTGCGCCTTAGCCGGATTTCGCGTGCAGTTTCGATCAAGCTTGCATGTACCTAAACAATTTCCAGCCTCATCAGCTGACTACAGGTGGACTTGTCCCGCTGCAAACTATCGATGTGGATGATCAAGAACGCTGGACTGGCAGTGGGCCTTCAACGGCGCCAGCTGAATGGGAAATTCTATGGTGAGTATTGTTGCCGTATTATTTTCTGTGTTTTTTTTATTTTGACAATACAGTATCAATATCGGTGCGATTCAAAAGTCAAGCGATTCTCCTGTAAGCAATATTATTGGCTGAGCGACTTCTACAGTACTGTACTGCAGATACTGAACTACTGTATTGGTGGAACGCTAGGCGCATGCGCATTGGAACCTTCTTGAAACGCATACAGTATGCGTGTCATTACATCGACGGTAGGCGCATGCGCATGTGAACAGGAAATGCCCCCCGAGAAAATTATTGGTGGGACTGGCTGGGAACTTCTTTAGGGGGCTGACCATTACAGTAAAACCTTTCTTTTTGTTTTTCCTCAGAAAAGAAAACGGCTAATGGAGTGATTTCGATGGATAATATCGCTTTGTGTAACAATGCCTGTTGAATCGGATTTAAAAAACCATGTACCGGAGTCTACAGTTTAGCAGCCGTAGTTATTGATTAGGATAGAATACTGTAATACTGTACCTGAAACAGTATGCTGATGTTTTCCGGCCGTACAGTATACTGTACAATACTTTTTTATATACAGTACAATATACTGTGTAATAAACCCCAAAAAATAAAAACTATGCATTTATTCTACATGTATCACATACATTATGTGTCTTCTACAGTATACAGTGCCAGTACATACAGTACAGTACAGTTTGTGTCTTCTATTTTTTTTTAATACTCTTATACTGAGCATGCCTACAGTATACAGTGCAGTATGCCTTGACATTCTAGAAACTGTATTTTGTTACAGTAGCAAAGGAGCAAATGGAACAATGTAAACAAATCAACATGTTCTTTTATTGGTGGAGTAAGTACAAAAAGATTTATTTACAAATACTGTACAAAGTAGAACATTTTAAGTGCACAGCAATTCAAAACATCAACAGGTGTATGGTTTACTGCTACATTTGTGAAAACATTTATGTCAGTCAGTCAGTATGGTTTACAGTCACATGTTTTAAAAACAAATTCTTTATTCATAAAATAAGCAAAACGCAACATCTCCTTTATTAAAGAACGGCAAGTCAAAACATATACTGTACAGTGGGATGGTGTGCAAAACAGTCTGCACCAGTACAGTCCTTGAGGGCAGCAAACAGGGTGGGTTTTCAGGGTAACCCTTTGAAAACCGTGCCTGTTTGAGGCCCCCAGGGACTGGAATTGTGCAGGTCCTGTGTGTGTGGACAGCAAGTTAAAACATTTCTGTATAAATACAAGTAAAAAAACACACAACAACATCTCCTTTATTTAAGTACAGCAGGTCAAAACATGTTAAGTACAATACAGTTTAGCACAACAGTATGGTCTTACCTGTGATTAAAAAAAAAACTTTATTCATAAAAAACAGTATACAAACGAAACATCTCCTTTATTAAATAAACATATACAGTACAGTGGGATGGTGTGCAAAACTGTCAGTCAGACCTGCACCATTACAGTCCTCGAGGGCAGCAAACAGGGCAGGTTTTCAGGACAACCTTGAAAACCGGGCCTGTTTGCAGCCCTCAGGGACTGGAATTTTGCAGGTCCTATGTGTGTGGACAGCAAGTTAAAACATATCTGTATAAATACAAGTAAAAAAACACACAACAACATCTCCTTTATTTAAGTACAGCAGCTCAAATCATGTACAGTACAATACAGTTCAGCACAACAGTATGGTCTTACAGAAAGTCCTCCACATTGTCCGTCCATGGCCGATTCCTTGCATGGCGCAAAACGCCATTAATGCAGTCTCGAACGCCTTTCATTACAGGATCTGTAATTGGATAAAAGCGCCGCATTTCATCCCGAATGTACTTTCTTAAATTGGCAGGAAGCGCCTTTGTAACGTGATTTCCTTCGTAGTTCACTTTGAAGGCCCAGTCGCAGTACAAAGAGTAGGGAACATGGTGTTTAAAAAGTAACAAGGCATACTTGTGGGGTGCACCAGCACTCTTCACCCTATACTTCTCCCTGAGCACCGGTGGCAGATCGCACAGGGTGATGTCAGACACCATATCGATGCGAGCGAATGTAGGTCTTTTGGGAGCGGGTGTGCTTGAGGCGACGTGCGATGGTAGGTTGTCTGGGAGGAAGCTTTCCTCTGGTCTTCGTCGCCGTGTTGTCTCCTGGCGTGGTTTGACGGGGTTGTCATGTCCTCCTCAACGGCATACATGTACACTACATCTTCTGGTGGAGGGGGTGCGCTTGGTGATGGAAGGGGGTCGAAGGTCCCATTCATCACATCCATGTCACCCCCCTGCTCCAGCATCGGGGAAACAGGGGCATTAACACCGAGCAAATAATGTATGCCCGCTATGTCAGCCTCTATCTTCTCCATCCGTCGATCCATCCGTTGATCAATTTGTAGCATTCGTTGCTCCACATTTAGCATTGTCTCCAGAAGCAGATCTATCTTTGCTAGCACAATAGAATTCCCGGGGAGATCCACAGTTATCCCATTCAGCATCCGGTCTAACGAGGTGCTTCTTGTTAATAGCGTGTGAACATCTGGGTGGATGGGTGCAACGGAGGATGAGATGGGGGTTCCATGGAGAGAAGCGGTAGCGACGTCGAAGAAGAGTGGAGGAGGTGACCTGTCGATATGCGGTAGAGGAGAAGCGGCAGCGTCGTCGAATTGGGATGGAGAAAGTGACCTTTGGATTTCCGGGCGAGAAGCAGTGTCATCTAAGAGCAAAGGAGAAAGTGACCCATGGATTTCAGAGGCAGCGTCGTCGGATAGAACTGGAGAAGATGGCCTGTGGGTTTCCGTGAAGGCGGCGGCAGCATCAAGGACAAGGGGTGGAGAAGACGGGCTGAAGATTTACGGAACAGCGGCGGCAGAGTCGTCGAAGCGTATGTGAGGAAGTGGTCTGCGGGTTCGATGGGTTGGCTGCCAATCGTTTTGCGTCGAGAGTACATCACCGTATATCTTCTTGACATAATAAGGCTGACGTCTATGAAAACCCTTAGCCTTTGGGGTCAGCAGAAGGTTTTCTTTATTGGCCTTAGCCTGTCGCTTTTTTGCCTTGGCGTGGAAACGGCAACCGCCTTTTGCTTTTTCTGCTTGACAGGCACGGCAGAGGCGAGTGTGTTCCTGCATCCGTAGAATCGGGGTTGCTCCATGGAAGCAGGTGGCACAATGCAGTATCTGGACAAGGGCAAGTTCAGATAAAGATCATCGAGTGGTGGGCTATGCAAAGTGTGTAACCTTTTATGCATGGCGACTAGGTACAGCTGTTGAAAGTGGGCGTACTCTAATGTGAGTCATTATCGTATAAATACACCATCCATTTTGTGGATTCACTGCACATTGAATACACATCGACTAAACATCGAATATACATTCTTGTGTTTGTATTTCTTTCTACTCGCAGCAATGGTTGTTAAAAAGATTTCCAAGGAGCTAAGCATGCGAATTAAGGACATGTACACGAGCGGACACCGAATTGCTGCTATCCAGCGCTGGTTAGCTACTTCTGGCATCGTTGTGCCAGCAACCACTGTGAGCTATCTTGCACACGGAAAAAACAGAGACCGCAAAAGGGCACCAAAGGTAACTAACACGTAAGTATATTTATACAACTTAAATGTTTTTTAAATTTTAATTTAAATCTAATATTTTTGTTATTTCTGATAATTTATATTACAACAGTATATATATTTTGTATATTTATATTTATATCAGTACAGTATATATATTTTGTATATTTATATTTATAAAACTTTGATAAAAAAATTTGATCCAAAAATGTAATGTACATCTACAGTACTGTATCTAATATTTTTGTTTTATATTACAACAGTATATATGTTTTGTATATTTATATTACAACAGTGTATATATTTCTTATATTTATATTACAACAGTATATATATTTTGTATATTTATATTTATATTTCAACAGTTTTATATTGCTGCATACTGTATTAATAGAACAATATATTGTATCCTCTTGATCTACCGCCTCTAATTTTTTTACTTACCGGAATGTTTTTCTTTACATTGTAGGGAGACAACTCTACTGGTGGACAAAATAAGTGAGGAGAATGATGAGAGGAGTGCATTAAGGGTCAAATACACTCTGCAGGAAAATCACAATCTCGCTGTATCCGAGACCAGCATAAAGAAGATGAGATGCAAAATTGGATGGAAATATGGACGTGTGAGGTTAGTACTGGACAGTGCAGGAGGTAAAAGTGTTGTTTAGGAAACTGTACTGTACCGCTAAACTTATTTATTCCTTGTCATTACAGGGCGTACCCCATGATACGGGACGCAAACAAAATCAAAAGAGTGGTCCAAGCCCAGGCATGAATCGACAGTGGGGAGACTTTCCAGGATTCCATCTTCACTGCTGAGTCTAATGTGTCGCTGGAGAGATTTGCAAGCTTTGCATTCCTCAAAAAAGGCCGCATATCTTTGAAGCCGCAGCCAAAACACCCCATGACGCTGCATGTGTGGGGTGCCATCTCTAGGCGTGGACCAGGATGCATTGTCATCTTTGAAGGTAAAATATATCAAATATAATGTAGCCTTATGAACTGTACTTTACTAGTGTAACCTTACTGTATGCACTGTACTGTACTATTGTGCAGTTTTTTGAGCACTTTTCTTTTCTTGCTATAGGAATAATGAATAAAGCTTTCTTCCAAGACAACATTGTCCCTGAGATAGTGCAATACATCACACGCGAGTTCCTGAATGTTCACCGCTTCTACCAGGACAACGATCCGAAGCACACCACATCAACAGCACATATCCTTGAGCGCGGTATCAACTGGGTGAAGACGCCAGCGAAGTAAGTGCAGTAGATCGTGTCTCATTTTTTCCCCCACTGTTTTTACTGGGTACTGTATCTCTTAAACTAATTGTCCTTTTTTTCCAATGACAGATCGCCAGACTTCAATCCGATCGAAATGGTCTGGCATCAGCTGAAGGACCATATCCGGAAAGTGGTGAAACCCTCCAAAAAGGACGAGTTATTGAAAGGCATACTGAGTTTTTGGAACGACCATATTGCGACTGTGTTGCCCATTGTGATCGCGCGTAATGGGCAAGCATCAGGAAGGTAGTATGGTATAGTACTTTACTGTAGTATTGTAAGTACAGTATGATACAGGTAAGTATGGAGTATACAGTAGTTCCAGTATAGACTAGTTTGACAGTACTAACTGCATACACAATGCCATAATGCCATAATACAGTATCCACCTACAGTACAGTAACTGCTCAATTTTTTTCTTTCCAGAGAGAGCAGCACCAGCCATCTTGTTACATAGTATTTAACAGTAGTCAGAGTATACAGTAGTTCAAGTATAGACTAGTTTGACAGTACTAACTGCCTACTGTAGTCCAATGTTGAGTAGATATACAGTACACAATGCCATAATACAGTATGCACCTAACTGCTCAATATTTTTCTTTCCAGAGAGAGCAGCAAAAACAAAAGTGAAACAAAAGGTGAAACTGGGGCGCTCGCTGCTATATATGGCTTATAGAAATAGAACGCCTGTGGGCTAGTGTAAAACCAAGAGAAAGAAAAATATATTGGCCCTTGTTGTATTTCTGCAGCTGGACCGAGGAGAAGATGAAGCCCGGGATCTTCTTATAGCAGCAAAAGAAATGTTGTAATGGTCAGCGCAAGATGTTGAACTCAAAAGATAAAAGATAATAAAATACACAGAATTAGTGCATGTTTTTGATAGACATAATTGGTCTTAAGGTGCAGAGGGGAGGAGAGGGTAGAATGGAGGGGGGAGGGAGGTGGGGAGGGGGTTGGAGACAAAGGGTGAAGAGCAATTGGTGATACTAAATATATAATATTAGAAACATTAAAACATATGTTTCAACGACTCACACGGCCTAATGTGAGACTCCACCCTCAGAGAAGAATGAAATAGGTGGAATATTTCCTCTATAATAGAGGAATACTAAAGAAAAGAAAACTCACATGGCCTTGTGTGAGCCCCTTCCCTCAGTGAATGATGTCATCAGTCTGATAGGAATCAGTATCGTCTTTTCTTTTTTCAAATTCTCCCAATGGAGGCAATGCATGAAGAGCTCCTCTCCCAGGTGCCCATATGCCAAGAAATGGGCAAAGCCTGGATTAGTAGCAAATAAATGTTTATTACATCAATAAAGTATAAAAACTATATGACACTCACACAAAATGAACAAACAGCCCAGTGTCAGACGTAGGTCTGTCCGGCAGACCCTTTCCTTCCAGTTGCACTCCCGCTAGCGCGTCCGACAGCGGGACTGGGAGGGAGGATCTTTTCCGGAAGTCCAGCGGCTGCCTGGGTCCCTCACACAATGAGCTCCGGCAGGGAACTACGCGTTTCGCAAGTGATGCTTCATCAGGTTACATTGGGAGAATTTGAAAAAAGAAAAGACGATACTGAGACCTTTCAGACTGATGACATCATTCACTGAGGGAAGGGGCTCACACAAGGCCGTGTGAGTTTTCTTTTCTTTAGTATTCCTCTATTATAGAGGAAATATTCCACCTATTTCATTCTTCTCTGAGGGTGGAGTCTCACATTAGGCCGTGTGAGTCAGAGAGAGCAGCACCAGCCATCTGGTTGCAAAGTATTTAACAGTAGTCACAGTATACAGTAGTTCCAGTATAGACAAGTTTAACCGTACTACACATCACACAATGCTATAATGGACTGGGGGAGTGGGGGGTGTGTATAATCTGAACTGTTTGTACAGTCAAGTGTACAGTATATAAACAGCTGTAATAATGTACACAAAACCTCTCCTCTTTCAATGAACTACTGTACTGTACACAGAATGTGGAAGAAGATAAAGACGGAAGAAATGATATTACTATATATATATATTATAAATTATATATTAGTAAATGATATTATAATCAATGTGCATTATTCATGTTTATCCACCGGCCCTCAATTTCAATCTGCCAGAAGAACTTAATAAAGACTGCATTATGTATTATTCATGATTATTTTTATATTTGTATTTTTTGGTTCCTGATAAAATAAAATAAATATTTATTTACATTCCTGCTAATCATAATCATTGACAACAACCGCCCCACACCTACAGTACACCAAAGAAAAAGAATGAATGAAAAAACAACATGAATCAGTTAATGGTTTTTTAACTCTCAATTCTCACAATGCTGTGCAAATTAGATTTACATATCAAATTCGAGAAGGGATTTTTCCAAAGCGTTACCGCAAACAAAGCCTCAAGGGGTTGGAGGGGGGGGGGGGTGAGTCATGCGCAGTAATCAGCTAGCTCCCATCTCAAAGAGGATTACACACAGGCGCAGTGAGGTGACTGACGCTCGGCTAGGGATGGATTAAAAACACAATGACAATCTTCAGAAAATTAATGACTCTGTGGAGGTGTCTGTCGATAAGAGTTTCAAAACCTTGAGCGAGCTTTGTGTGTGTGCGTGGGGGAGGGGGCTGCATGAAGGATTAGCTGTGCAGCAGTTCAAAGAAATGACATAATTTCAAAAGGCAGTTCATCATAATAATTTGATCCCTGCACCCCCAAATACAGTACGTACATTAAAAAGCACACAAATCAACCATGTGCAGTCAAACGCACAGGGTCGCAGTCAAAAGCTACAGCACAGATTGAATATCGTAATATCAAGATGGTTTTTGCAGGCTTGTGGAGAAAATAACAATTAAAAAATTAGAATATTTTTTTTTTTGGTCACTCACTTAAGCAAGCACTGGTGGGTGAAGTTACAAGCGCATGCGCAGTAATCAACTAGCTACCATCCCAAAGAGGATTACACGCAGGCACATAGAAAGGTGATGCTCTGCTAGGGACTGTTTAAAAACACAATGGCAAGCGTTTTATATTTATTTTTTTTGTTCCTGGTAAAATAAATATTTATTTACATTCCTCCTAATCATAATCATTGACAACAACCCCCTCACACCTACAGTACACCAAAGAAAAACTTCACAGATTGAATATCGTAATATCAAGATGGTTTGTGCACGCTTGTGGAGAAAAAATAAATAAATTAGAATACATTTTTTTTTGGTCACTCTCTCAAGCAAGCAGTGGTGGGCGAAGTTACAGGCGCATGCGCAATAATCACCTGCTGTCAAGCAGGAATGTGATTGAAACCAGAAAGACACACATTCAAAGGAATGGTGTGGGAGAGATGTACTGCATTGTAGAGAAGATAAGAAGTTGAAATACCCTGCAGTGCAGTTAATTATCGTGAGCGAGGGGAGAGCGCTGCATATGCCAAAATGTGACACTGTTACAGTACTGTACACGCCTATGCGTTTTGACAATTTTCAAATAAGACATACTGTACAGTACAGCACTGCAAATGCATGTATAATGTAAATATGCAAATTTACAATTACTGCGCGCGCACACACAGACGTAGGTTGAACCGCGAAGGTATTAGACTTCCAAGACAACAGCTCGCAAATGCCCCCCTGAGTTTTTACACGGCATTGCAGTATTTCAGACAGCGAGAATAAAATGCTAATATCACGAGCGCTAAAATAACGCAATTCACTCCGGACCAAAAAAAAAACGCATCTGACCGGGATTATCAGAGTGCCGCGGATCTAGCCGATTTAGACTCAGGGCGGCCGCCACTGTAGACATATCTTCTTCATCTGGAAGGGAGACCTTGAGACTTTGGAATAATTTTTCAGTTATCTAAACAGTAACCCATTGAATCTAAAATTCACAAATAAATGGAGCAAAGATGAGGTCAAATTTCTGGATCTGGTTATATACATTGAGGAGAATTAGATCAATACTAGAACATTTTTTTTAAAACAGTAGATGCAAATAATTACTGTACATCCTCAAATCCAGTTGCCATCATCCAAGATGGATCTGCAATATCCTGTTCGGCCAGCTGAAAAGGATTAAGAGGAACTGCACGAAAGACAGAGTCTATCAAGAACAAGCTGAGATATTGAAATCAAGATTTCAAGAAAGAAACCGCAATCCTGCTTACATCAAACAGGCCATTATCAAGACAGCGAATTTCAAAAGAGATATCCTTCTGGCACCAAGGATAGATAGAGTCCAAGGTGGATTTCCAAACAACATTTATAACAAGGTGCAATAGGAAGGCAAATGAGATAAATGGTGTCATTAACAAATACTGCCACATTTTGAAGGAAGACCCGGTTCTGGGGAGTGAAATTGAGGATAAACCCAGAGTGATCTTTAAGAAAGCACCAAATTTGAAGGGTGTAAAAGTACCAAGCATACTCAAAAATGACAAAGTTAAAGATGGATAGCTGGCCAAACCAGTTGAATTTTATAAATGTATCATATGTAAAGCATGTCTGTTTACTTCAGAGGATAAGCTGAATTTTAAGTCTAATAACGCAGGGGAATACAATGTGGATACATATCCTGGATCATATAGGCAATATTAAAAGGAAGATGTGTGCCTAAACACTTTTCGGAAGTACACAATGCTAATCCAGCTGGACTTAAATACAGAGCAATAGAATGGGTAGAAAGAAACTGGAGAGGAGGGGATAGAGGCCGTAAACTCATACAAAGAGAGAGCTATTGGATCTTCAAATTTAAGCTCCTCATCCCAAATGGCTTAAATATTGATATAGAGATCGCAGCCTTCCTCTGATTCTTTTTTGTTCATCGCTTTTTAACCATCAATCTTTTTGATTCACTACCATTTTTAAATGTATTTTTTTTTAAATTATATGCATTTTTATATGTATTTTCTATATGCCTATGATATATTTTTTTATGATATTATGATCTTTTTATCATTTTTTATACTTTTTATTAGCGTTTCATGAATCCCTTATGAGAAGTTTCCATTCATTATGAACAGCTTTTTGGAGCTTCATTCCTTTGACCCCTGATATGCCTCTACTACTCTATTAGATTTCCTCTCTTGCCTCCTGCGATAGATACGTCTCCACATTATGCATGTCTTAATATGCACTCTTTATATGCATGGTCTCATAAACATCCCTCAAAATGCATTCTCTTATCATGCTTTCACTGTATTGTACATGTCAGTAATTGGATGTATTTTTTATCCCTGTTGAACAGATTGGCTTCCTATAAGAATTTTGCTAAATCGCTCATTTCTGAGCTATAGTTATTGAATTAAAATAGCATGCATAATGCTAAGATATGTTTTTGCTTGCAGGTTTTTACTATGCTCTATGCCTCTAACAGTATCTTTGGATGTAGTATCTTTTAGAACCTTTTGGATACTTTTTTACACATTTACAAAGTAAATTGTTTAAAGGATTAAAGTATTTAGTATTGTAGTATGTTTTGTTTATCATATCTTAATATCTTAATATTATCATCGTTATGTCACAAGCCACCATTAAGAGTTGCAATGAAGGAGCCCTGATGAAGCAAACTCTGCGAAATGCAGAGTCTTGATTCTGAGTGATCAAGCTAAGGGATCCCCGACGGTCTACGTCATCATGTGTGGTTGTTGACCACGGGACTTGTGGGAATATGGAAGGCCAGCAAAGGAACAACGCAGGGAGCTGACAGCGTACCAGCTCCACTGCAAAAGCCTGCATACCCACGAGACCACCACCTCTATCG